>NW_025746121.1:17500-72500 GCF_021184085.1 Oncorhynchus gorbuscha
TGCAAACAAAAAACGGAAATATCACATTTAAATAAGTATTCAGACGTTTTACTCAGTAACTTGTTGAAGCACCTTTGACAGCGATTACAGCCTCTAGTCTTCTTGGGTATGACGCTACAAGTTTGGCACACCTGTATTTGGGGAGTTTCTCCCATTCTTCTCTGCAGATCCTTTCAAGCTCTGTCAGGTTGGATGGGGAGCGTTGCTTCGCTGCACAGCTATTTTCACGTCTCTCCGGAGATGTTCAATCGGGTTCAAGTCCGTGCTCTGGCTGGACCACTCAAGGACATTCAGAGAGACTTGTCCCAAAGCCACTCCTGCATTGTCTTGGCTGTGTGCTTAGGGTAATTGTGCTGTTGGAAGGTGAACCTTCGCCCCAGTCTGAGCGCTCTGGAACAGGTTTTCATCATGGATCTCTGTGTACTCTGCTCCGTTCAGCTTTCCCTCGATCCTGACTAGTCTCCCAGTCCCTGCCGCTGAAAATCATCCCCACAGCATAGGGAGGGTGCCAGGTTTCCTCCAGATGTGATGCTTGGCATTCAGGCCAAAGAGTTCAATCTTGGTTTCATCAGACCAGAGAATCTTGTTTCTCATGGTCTGAGAGTCTTTAGCTGCCTCTTGACAAACTCCAAGCGGGCTGTCATGTGCCTTTTCCTGAGGAGTGGCTTCCGTCTGGCCACTCTACCATAAAGGCCTGATTGGTGGAGTGCTGCATAGGTTGTTGTTCTTCTGGAAAGTTCTGCCATCTCCACAGAGGAACTCTGGAGCTCTGTCAGAGTGACCATCGGGTTCTTGGTCACCTCCCTGACCAAGGTCCTTCTCCACCGATTGCTCAGTTTGGCAGGACGGCCAGCTCTAGGAAGAGTCTTGGTGGTTCCAAACTTCTTCCATTTAAGAATGATGGAGGCCACTGGGCCCTTCAATGCTGCAGAAATGTTTTGGTACCCTTGGAGGCCACTGGGCCCTTGAATGCTGCAGAAATGCTTTGGTACCCTTGGAGGCCACTGGGCCCTTCAATGCTGCAGAAATGCTTTGGTACCCTTGGAGGCCACTGGGCCCTTCAATGCTGCAGAAATGCTTTGGTACCCTTGGAGGCCACTGGGCCCTTCAATGCTGCAGAAATGTTTTGGTACCCTTGGAGGCCACTGGGCCCTTCAATGCTGCAGAAATGTTTTGGTACCCTTGGAGGCCACTGGGCCCTTGAATGCTGCAGAAATGTTTTGGTACCCTTGGAGGCCACTGGGCCCTTGAATGCTGCAGAAATGCTTTGGTACCTTTGGAGGCCACTGGGCCCTTCAATGCTGCAATGCTGCAGAAATGCTTTGGTACCCTTGGAGGCCACTGGGCCCTTCAATGCTGCAGAAATGTTTTGGTACCCTTGGAGGCCACTGGGCCCTTCAATGCTGCAGAAATGCACTTCAATGGGCCCTTCAATGCTGCAGAAATGTTTTGGTACCCTTGGAGGCCACTGGGCCCTTCAATGCTGCAGAAATGTTTTGGTACCCTTGGAGGCCACTGGGCCCTTCAATGCTGCAGAAATGCTTTGGTACCCTTGGAGGCCACTGGGCCCTTCAATGCTGCAGAAATGTTTTGGTACCCTTTGGGCCCTTCAATGCTGCAGAAATGTTTGTACCCTTGGTACCCTTGGAAATGTTTTGGCCACTGGGCCCTTGAATGCTGCAGAAATGTTTTGGTACCCTTGGAGGCCACTGGGCCCTTCAATGCTGCAGAAATGTTTTGGTACCCTTGGAGGCCACTGGGCCCTTCAATGCTGCAGAAATGTTTTGGTACCCTTGGAGGCCAATGCTGCAGAAATGGGCCCTTCAATGCTGCAGAAATGTTTTGGTACCCTTGGAGGCCACTGGGCCCTTCAATGCTGCAGAAATGTTTTGGTACCCTTGGAGGCCACTGGGCCCTTCAATGCTGCAGAAATGTTTTGGTACCCTTGGAGGCCACTGGGCCCTTCAATGCTGCAGAAATGTTTTGGTACCCTTGGAGGCCACTGGGCCCTTCAATGCTGCAGAAATGTTTGGTACCCTTGGAGGCCACTGGGCCCTTCAATGCTGCAGAAATGTTTTGGTACCAGGCCACTGGGCCCTTCAATGCTGCAGAAATGTTTTGGTACCCTTGGAGGCCACTGGGCCCTTCAATGCTGCAGAAATGTTTTGGTACCCTTGGAGGCCACTGTGTTCTTGGGGATCTTCAATTCTGCAGTATTATTATTATTTTTACCCTTCCTCAGATCTGTGCCTCGACATAATCCTGTCTCGGAGCTCTACGGACAATTCCTTCAACCTCATGGCTTGGTTTTTGCTCTGACATGCACTGTCAACTGTGGGACCTTATGTAGACAGGTGTGTGTCTTTCCAAATCATATCCAATCAACTGAATTTACCACAGGTGGACTCCAATCAAATTGTAGAAACATCTCAAGGATGATCAATGGAAACAGGATGTACCTGAGCTCAATTTTGAGTCTCATAGCAAAGGGTCTGAATACTTATTGTTACGCTGGTATGATGGAATAGGAGACAGGCGCAGGAATACGTAATAGGTGTTTTTATTGAACCAAATTACAGCGTGCCGTGTAAAGGCACGCAGACCAAACAAACACGTATACAAAACACAGGGTAGAAACCCATACAAAAGAGTGAGGAGTACCAATGTAACGGATGTGAAACGGCTAGCTTAGTTAGCGGTGTGCCAAATAGTGTTTCAATCAGTGACGTACTTGCTCTGAGACCTTGAAGTAGTGGTTCCCCTTGCTCTGCAAGGGTCGTACCTTTGTGGAGCGATGGGTAATGACGCTACCAATGACTGTTGTTGATTTGTGCAGAAGGTACCAATACAGGAGCCCATTATGGGCGAGGGGGACCATTAAAATTATACTGTTACACCAATACAGGAGTACCAATACAGGAGTACCAATACAGGAGTACCAATACAGGAGTACCAATACACGAGATCCGTAATCATCTGTGCACAACACAAGTGGCAGGAAAGCCAAACCAATGCAGCACGGGTACTCACACCACCATGCAAACATTTCTAAAAATCTGTTTTCACTTTGTCATTATGGGGTATTGTGATGTCATTACGGGGTATTGTGATGTCATTATGGGGTATTGTGATGTCATTATGGGGTATTGTGATGTCATTACGGGGTATTGTGATGTCATCATGGGGTATTGTGTGTATATTGATGAGGAAAATAATGAGTTGAATCCATTCTAGAATAAGGCCGTAACATAAGAAAACTTTAACAATGCACTGTACGTGTTTTACATCCAGAAACAACATCTGCTGAGCCACGAGAGACCAGGAAGACACACACACACACACACATCTGATAAAGGCATTGTTGTGTTTTTCCATTCCGTTTGGAGGGAAAGGGGAGTTGAACCATTACATTTGCCCCATCTTGGGACTACAAGGTCCTCTGCTCTCTAAATAGATAAACAGACGAGAGAGAGAGAGAGAGAGAGAGAGAGAGATAAAGATTGTTGTGTTTTCCATTCCGTTTGGAGGGAAAGGGAGTTGAACCATTACATTTGATCTTGGGACTAGAGAGAAATAGATAAGCAGAGAGAGAGAGAGAGAGAGAGAGAGAGAGAGAGAGAGAGAGAGAGAGAGAGAGAGAGAGAGAGAGAGAGAGAGGGAGAGAGGTTTACGTGTTGATAGATACAGGATATAGTCTCAGTGAGTTTGGACCATCTGAGAGTTAAGAGTTATGTTCACATCTGAAGAATCAATCTAACTCTATTGTTCACGCTGAATAACCTAATATAAATAAACCCAGTTAGAGAATCACTATATTCTGTAAGTCTAGAAAGTGATACACACGGCCTTGGCCAAGAAATGCAGAATCATCTCTACACATTGATCAGTCAGCTGGTTATTACAGGAGTCAGTTTGTGGTTGACAAGTTGATAAATGGCTGACAGAATCAGTTCTCTTCAACCTTCCTATAGCCTCGGTACCAGTCTGTTTCTATAGCCTCGGTACCAGTCTGTTTCTATAGCCTCGGTACCAGTCTGTTTCTATAGCCTGGATACGAGTCTGTTTCTATAGCCTTCCTATAGTCTGAGTACCAGTCTGTTTCTATAGCCTGAGTACCAGTCTGTTTCTATAGCCTTCCTATAGTCTGAGTACCAGTCTGTTTCTATAGCCTTTCCTATAGTCTGAGTACCAGTCTGTTTCTATAGCCTTCCTATAGTCTGAGTACCAGTCTGTTTCTATAGCCTTCCTATAGTCTGAGTACCAGTCTGTTTCTATAGCCTTCCTATAGCCTGAGTACCAGTCTGTTTCTATAGCCTTCCAGTCTGTTTCTATAGCCTGGGTACCAGTCTGTTTCTTCCTTCCTATAGCCTGGGTACCAGTCTGTTTCTATAGCCTTCCTATAGTCTGAGTACCAGTCTGTTTCTATAGCCTGGGTACCAGTCTGTTTCTATAGCCTTCCTATAGTCTGAGTACCAGTCTGTTTCTATAGCCTTCCAGTCTGTTTCTATAGTCTGAGTACCAGTCTGTTTCTATAGTCTGGGTACCAGTCTGTTTCTATAGTCTGAGTACCAGTCTGTTTCTATAGCCTGGGTACCAGTCTGTTTCTATAGTCTGAGTACCAGTCTGTTTCTATAGCCTGGGTACCAGTCGGTTTCCTTCCTATAGCATGGGTACCAGTCTGTTTCTACAGCCTTCCTATAGTCTGGGTACCAGTCTGTTTCTATAGCCTTCCTATAGTCTGGGTACCAGTCTGTTTCTATAGCCTTCTAATAGCCTGGCTACCAGTCTGTTTCCTTCCTATAGCCTGGGCACCAATCTGTTTCTATAGCCTTCCTATAGCCTGGGTGCCAGTCTGTTTCCTTCCTATAGCCTGGGCACCAATCTGTTTCTATAGCCTTCCTATAGCCTGGGTGCCAGTGTGTTTTTCCTATAGTCTCCTCATTTGCTGTTGTTGAATGCAGAAACAGTCCAAGACTGGGATTAGATGGTCCCACCTCTTCCTATAGCCTGGGTACCAGTCTGTTTCCTTCCTATAGCCTGGGTACCAGTCTGTTTCCTTCCTACAGCCCGAGTCCTACTCTGCTTTTAGCTGTTCGTCATCATGGTGTGTTTGACCTATAAAACATGACTGAGAATAAAGCTGTTACACTGACAGTTCTGTTCTCCGGCCACAACTCCCATCCAGCCAATCCTGTCGGGACCATCATCCTGGGCTACAGTAGACTTCAGGCTTCATGATTTACTGTCTGCTTTTACTACATTGTCCTGACCTGAGGATGTGAGGAGGATGGAGAGAGAGAGAGGGAAGGAGAGGGAATGAGATAGAAAGAGAGAAAGGGGATAGTCTAGTTGTAGGGAGTAGTCTAGTTGTAGGGGATAGTCTAGTTGTAGGGGGTAGTCTAGTTGTAGGGGGTAGTCTAGTTGTAGGGGGTAGTCTAGTTGTAGGGGTAGTCTAGTTGTAGGGGGTCTAGTAGTCTAGTTGTAGGGAATAGTCTAGTTGTAGGGGATAGTCTAGTTGTAGGGGATCTAGTTGTAGGGGATAGTCTAGTTGTAGGGGATAGTCTAGTTGTAGGGGATAGTCTAGTTGTAGGGGATAGTCTAGTTGCAGATGTAGAAGCAGATGGCTAGGAACAACTCTTAGTTGTAGGAACCTAGGAAGAGGGAATAGTCTAGAGGGAAGTCTAGTTGAGGGGAGGCCAGTCCTCTTCTGGCTGTACTGGGTAGAGAGGAACCAGGCTCTGAGGGGTGGCCAGTCCTCTTCTGGCTGTACTGGGGAGAGGAACCAGGCTCTGAGGGGTGGCCAGTCCTCTCCTGGCTGTACTGGTTGTAGGAGGAACCAGGCTCTGAGGGGTGGCCAGTCCTCTTCTGGCTGTACTGGGTAGAGAGTCCAGGCTCTGAGGGGAGTCCCCTTCTGGCTGTACTGGGTGGAAAGGAACCAGGCTCTGAGGGGTGGCCAGTCCTCTTCTGGCTGTACTGGGTAGAGAGGAACCAGGCTCTGAGGGGTGGCCAGTCCTCTTCTGGCTGTACTGGGTAGAGAGGAACCAGGCTCTGAGGGGTGGCCAGTCCCCTCTGGCTGTACTGGGTGGAAAGGAACCAGGCTCTGAGGGTGGCCAGTCCTCTTCTGGCTGTACTGGGTGGAAAGGAACCAGGCTCTGAGGGGTGGCCAGTCCTCTTCTGGCTGTACCGGGTAGAGAGGAACCAGGCTCTGAGGGGTGGCCAGTCCTCTTCTGGCTGTACTGGGTAGAAAGGAACCAGGCTCTGAGGGGTGGCCAGTCCCCTTCTGGCTGTACTGGGTAGAGAGGAGCCAGGCTCTGAGGTCAGTCCCCTTCTGGCTGTATCCCAGGTCTGATGTCAGGCTCTGAGGGGTGGCCAGTCCTCTTCTGGCTGTACTGGGTAGAGTTATCCCAGGTCTGATGTCACCTCTTCTGGTTATCCCAGGTGGAGTTACAATACTAGATGGCCATTAACCCAGATTGTTCAGATGTTCAAACATTCATAGATGACCAACAGGGTCAAATAATAACCCCAGTGGGGATCTGCATTCAAATAGTTTTACAAGGTAGTCTGTTTTTGGGATCTGTTTTCAAATAGTTTTAAAAAGTAGTCTGTTTTTGGGATCTGTATTGAAACACTTTTTAAAAAGTAGCCATTTTTTGAGATCTGTATTCAAAGAGTTTTAGTCCAATTATTCCCTCTGAAAAGGAGTTATCCCAGGTCTGATGTCACAACTAGAGTTATCCCAGGTCTGATGTCACAACTAGAGTTATCCCAGGTCTGATGTCACAACTAGAGTTATCCCAGGTCTGATGTCACAACCAGTAGTTACAACTAGAGTTATCCCAGGTCTGATGTCACAACTAGAGTTATCCCAGGTCTGATGTCACAACTAGTAGTTACAACTAGAGTTATCCCAGGTCTGATGTCACAACTAGAGTTATCCCAGGTCTGATGTCACAACAAGTTATCCAGATGTCACAACTAGAGTTATCCCAGGTCTGATGTCACAACTAGAGTTATCCCAGGTCTGATGTCACAACTAGAGTTATCCCAGGTCTGATGTCACAACTAGAGTTATCCCAGGTCTGATGTCACAACTAGAGTTATCCCAGGTCTGATGTCACAACTAGAGTTATCCCAGGTCTGATGTCACAACTAGTTAGTTATCCCAGGTCTGATGTCACAACTAGAGTTATCCCAGGTCTGATGTCACAACCAGTAGTTACAACTAGAGTTATCCCAGGTCTGATGTCACAACTAGAGTTATCCCAGGTCTGATGTCACAACCAGTAGTTACAACCAGAGTTATCCCAGGTCTGATGTCACAACTAGAGTTATCCCAGGTCTGATGTCACAACTAGAGTTATCCCAGGTCTGATGTCACAACTAGAGTTATCCCAGGTCTGATGTCACAACGAGTAGTTACAACTAGAGTTATCCCAGGTCTGATGTCACAACTCCCAGGTCTGATGTCACAACTAGAGTTATCCCAGGTCTGATGTCACAATTGTTATCCCAGGTCTGATGTCACAACTGAGTTATCCCAGGTCTGGATGTCACAACTAGAGTTATCCCAGGTCTGATGTCACAACTAGAGTTATCCCAGGTCTGATGTCACAACTAGAGTTATCCCAGGTCTGATGTCACAACTAGAGTTATCCCAGGTCTGAATGTCACAACTAGAGTTATCCCAGGTCTGATGTCACAACTAGAGTTATCCCAGGTCTGATGTCACAACTAGAGTTATCCCAGGTCTGATGTCACAACTAGAGTTATCCCAGGTCTGATGTCACAACTAGAGTTATCCCAGGTCTGATGTCACAACTAGAGTTATCCCAGGTCTGATTTGTTGCAGTGTTTTTGTTCCAGTACTCCCTGACTATCTAGTCTCTCTGTTTTCTCTCCTCCAGTCTGTAATGTGGACTCCATGCTCCTGTTCCCGTCAGCTTCCTCTGAGAACTACGTCACCTTCTCCCGGAGCTTCCCTGCTCTTCCAGAACTCTCCGTGTGCCTGTGGTTCCGCGTCGACGTCGGGTACGTAGGAACGCTCCTCTCTTACGCCACGGAAGACAACGACAACAAACTAGTCCTATACGGACGCAACTCCTCCTCCTCTTCTTCCTCCACCCCCAACCGAGCAACCCTGGACTTCGTGGTGGGAGACCCTGCGTACCGTGAGCTCCCTGTGGACTCTGTGCTGGACGGGTGCTGGCACCACCTCTGTGTACTCTGGTCCTCTATCCAGGGACGATTCTGGCACTACACCGACCGGCGCCTGACCTCCGCAGGGTCACGGTTCAGGAAGGGTTACGAGGTGCCAGGAGGGGGGATAGTGGTGCTGGGAGCAGAGCAGGACAGCCAGGGGGGAGGGTTTGATCCCAACGAGGGGTTTGTGGGGCGCCTGGCGGGGTTCACCGTATGGGACCGGGTGTTGAGTCCTGGGGAGGTGACGGGGGTGGCTACGGGGAGGGGGGTACCCCGGGGGGTGGTGCTCGAGTTGGGGGACGTTGACGGAGTTCATGGGGAGGTACAGCAGGTAGCCTGCGAGTGCCTGGAACACTGTAGCTGAGACGTCTGATTCCAAACCGACCCTAACCGCTCGTCCCTCATCCCTCGTCCCTATAGGCACTCCTAGATCTACAGTGTGGTCCTTTAGGGCAGAGTGGGCTGGTTTTTACTCCTCTGTACTTGATTGATCAATTAAGGTAATTGATTTCCCCTCACCTGGTTGTCTATGTCTTAATTGTGCGTCAATTAAAAATAAATAATAACAAATAACAGCAACCAGCCTGGGGGGTTGACTTGGGATTCAGCTGTCCAAATGTTTTACTATTCATCAATTAACTACCAGGGAGAATGAAGACCGGCAGAACTGCCCTTCGGACTGGATGTGGACCTGGATTGAAAGAGGAACACTTCTCTAACCTTAAACAGTGCCACTGACACACTGTAAAATGACCTGTATTGAATGAGGAACACTTCTCTATCCTTAAACAGTGCCACTGACACACTGTAAAATGACCTGTATTGAATGAGGAACACTTCTCTATCCTTAAACAGTGCCACTGACACACTGTAAAATGAGCATGTGGAACACAAAGCCATCAATTATTACTTAAAGCAATGTTGTTATAATGACACTTATATGGCTAAACAAAGACTATTTCATAGCATATATATTGTTACCCAGCAACAGACAGAGACAGACTTAAACAGACAGACAGATACAGACTTAGACAGAGAATGAGTTATATGGCTAAACAGACTATTTCACAGACAGACAGACAGAGACAGACTACAGACAGATACAGACTTAGACAGAGAGAGAGACAGACATACAGAGGCAGACAGAGGACAGACAGACTTACAGACAGACAGATACAGACTTAGACAGAGAGAGAGGCAGACAGACATACAGAGGCAGACAGAGGGACAGACAGACAGACAGACAGAGAGGCAGACAGACAGACAGAGAGGACAGACAGACAGACAGAGAGAGAGACAGACAGACAAACAGACAGACAGACAGACAGACAGACAGACAGACAGACAGACAGACAGACAGACAGACAGACAGGACAGACCGACAGACAGACAGACAGACAGACAGACAGACAGACAGACAGAGAGAGAGAGGCAGATTGTTCAGATTGTTCTGTTATAAAGTCAACAGACTGATGTCGGTTATTATCATGCCAATAAATCAAGATTATGTCAGTTGGAGCTGCTCTCCACTCTACTGGATATATAACAGTCATCATTCACGAGACAAATGACCCTTTATCTATAAACATTGATTCACTCAGTTCGTTTGAATTTGTTTGTATGTCTTTGTTATGCATGGTTTTGTCTTGTCAGTATATTATTTCACTTGAGAGGGAAAAGCATAGTTTTTTTTCTGTCGCCTACTTCAACTATTTCAATTTCCAAGGTCCTTGATGTAAGACCGCTACAAATACCTAGATTATTCAATAATTCACCAGCAACATGTAAACAATCAGTTCTTCATAATATGACATCGATATCATTGCCTGGCTCTTATGCTGTAAAATAATGGCAAAAATACGTCTTCCTCTCTGTTTTTGGGCTCAGCTTTCAGTTAGAGAACTACAATTCCCAGAAATCCATGCGAAAAACAGTTATGTTTGACCCTGTGTGCCACCGGTAGAAACCATCACGAGTTCGCCTATGATTTTAGTCATGTGGAATATCTAAAAGTTCCCTCTTTAACGTCCTCACTCATCTCTCCTTGTCTCCTTTTCAAAACCCATTGGAGGAGATGGTCAGAGGGGCGGGACCTCTGGATTTCTCCTCCAATGGGGTTTTCAGAAGGAGACGAGGAGAGAGGACGCGAGGCGGAACTCATTGAGATCCTCCCATAAAGGAAGGCAAGAATGAGAGGCGGTTATAACCAGACACAAATTGCAAAATAAAAAAACTATCTCACTGATTGTGAGAGTGGAGAACTACCGCGAGTAAAACATGGCCAACATCACGAAGAAAGTGTCGTGGTCGAGCCGGGGTGACGAGTCCGGTGGCGGCGAGAGAAGCCCACTTCTCAACGGCACCGAAGAAGTCCGGTACACCAGACAGGTAAGGGTTATCAATGCTAAACTAGCGACCACAAGCAGAACTGTCTACCGCTGCCGCTATGTGCCAGCGAGGTATCCATGATGTTTTCGAAGAGTTAAAAAACATTATGTTATGTTTTGCTATGAGATTAATGTTTTAAAAAAAAGAAGAGTGCTCCGTTTGTGGTTTGTTTGCATGCAGGCGTTTGCAAATGCTGCTAACAACAACAACAACAACAACAACAACAACATGCAAACGTCACAGGATGGAGTTGGAGGATGCTTTTCAGACAAGCACGTTTTTTTTTTTTTAGAAGTTTTAATAAATCCTATGCCCATTTTAACAAAATGCCAAAGACTGGCAGACCTAAGAAAAATAGTTACAGAAAGAAAAAGTAATCTTCAAACCAGAGTTTCAGAATATAACCTTAAGTTACTAACAAACACTGAACTCCGACTATTAAGGGAATCAGGGAATCAGCCTTTGTACCACTTCCTATTAAATTACACCGGCATTATGACTTGAGTTAGTACCGCTTAATGCATGTTAGGTAAATTACACCGGCATTATGACTTGAGTTAGTACCGCTTAATGCATGTTAGGTAAATTACACCGGCATTATGACTTGAGTTAGTAATGCATGTTAGGTAAATTACCGCTTAATGCATGTTAGGTAAATTACACCGGCATTATGACTTGAGTTAGTACCGCTTAATGCATGTTAGGTAAATTACACCGGCATTATGACTTGAGTTAGTACCGCTTAATGCATGTTAGGTAAATTACACCGGCATTATGACTTGAGTTAGTACCGCTTAATGCATGTTAGGTAAATTACACCGGCATTATGACTTGAGTTAGTACCGCTTAATGCATGTTAGGTAAATTACACCGGCATTATGACTTGAGTTAGTACCGCTTAATGCATGTTAGGTAAATTACACCGGCATTATGACTTGAGTTAGTACCGCTTAATGCATGTTAGGTAAATTACACCGGCATTATGACTTGAGTTAGTACCGCTTAATGCATGTTAGGTAAATTACATCGGCATTATGACAAAGTTGTTCACTTGAGTTAGTAAATAAATGATGACTAGATTAGTTAATGCATGTTAGGTAAATTACACAGGAATTACACATGATAACTGAGCTGTTAGTACTACTGACTACTGACTTTAATACTTGATAACTACCGCTGTTAATGCATGTTACTGACTGTAATACACATGATAACTGAGCTGTTAGTACTACTGACTACTGACTGTTAATACATGATAACTGAGCTGTTAGTACTACTGACTACTGACTGTTAATACATGATAACTGAGCTGTTAGTACTACTGACTAATACATGACTGTTAACTACATGATAACTGAGCTGTTAGTACTACTGACTACTGACTGTTAATACATGATAACTGAGCTGTTAGTACTACTGACTACTGACTGTTAATACATGATAACTGAGCTGTTAGTACTACTGACTACTGACTTTAATACATGATAACTGAGCTGTTAGTACTACTGACTGTTAATACATGATAACTGAGCTGTTAGTACTAATACATGATAACTGAGCTGTTAGTACTACTGACTACTGACTGTTAATACATGATAACTGAGCTGTTAGTACTACTGACTACTGACTGTTAATACATGATAACTGAGCTGTTAGTACTACTGACTGTTAATACATGATAACTGAGCTGTTAGTACTACTGACTACTGACTGTTAATACATGATAACTGAGCTGTTAGTACTACTGACTACTGACTGTTAATACATGATAACTGAGCTGTTAGTACTACTGACTGTTAATACATGATAACTGAGCTGTTAGTACTACTGACTACTGACTGTTAATACATGATAACTGAGCTGTTAGTACTACTGACTACTGACTGTTAATACATGATAACTGAGCTGTTAGTACTACTGACTGACTGTTAATACATGATAACTGAGCTGTTAGTACTACTGACTACTGACTGTTAATACATGATAACTGAGCTGTTAGTACTACTGACTACTGACTGTTAATACATGATAACTGAGCTGTTAGTACTACTGACTACTGACTGTTAATACATGATAACTGAGCTGTTAGTACTACTGACTACTGACTGTTAATACATGATAACTGAGCTGTTAGTACTACTGACTACTGACTGTTAATACATGATAACTGAGCTGTTAGTGACTACTGACTGTTAATACATGATAACTGAGCTGTTAGTACTACTGACTGTTAATACATGATAACTGAGCTGTTAGTACTACTGACTACTGACTGTTAATACATGATAACTGAGCTGTTAGTACTACTGACTGTTAATACATGATAACTGAGCTGTTAGTACTACTGACTACTGACTGTTAATACATGATAACTGAGCTGTTAGTACTACTGACTACTGACTGTTAATACATGATAACTGAGCTGTTAGTACTACTGACTACTGACTGTTAATACATGATAACTGAGCTGTTAGTACTACTGACTACTGACTGTTAATACATGATAACTGAGCTGTTAGTACTACTGACTGTTAATACATGATAACTGAGCTGTTAGTACTACTGACTACTGACTGTTAATACATGATAACTGAGCTGTTAGTACTACTGACTACTGACTGTTAATACATGATAACTGAGCTGTTAGTACTACTGACTACTGACTGTTAATACATGATAACTGAGCTGTTAGTACTACTGACTACTGACTGTTAATACATGATAACTGAGCTGTTAGTACTACTGACTGTTAATACATGATAACTGAGCTGTTAGTACTACTGACTACTGACTGTTAATACATGATAACTGAGCTGTTAGTACTACTGACTACTGACTGTTAATACATGATAACTGAGCTGTTAGTACTACTGACTGTTAATACATGATAACTGAGCTGTTAGTACTACTGACTGTTAATACATGATAACTGAGCTGTTAGTACTACTGACTACTGACTGTTAATACATGATAACTGAGCTGTTAGTACTACTGACTACTGACTGTTAATACATGATAACTGAGCTGTTAGTACTACTGACTACTGACTGTTAATACATGATAACTGAGCTGTTAGTACTACTGACTGTTAATACATGATAACTGAGCTGTTAGTACTACTGACTACTGACTGTTAATACATGATAACTGAGCTGTTAGTACTACTGACTACTGACTGTTAATACATGATAACTGAGCTGTTAGTACTACTGACTACTGACTGTTAATACATGATAACTGAGCTGTTAGTACTACTGACTGACTTTAATACATGATAACTGAGCTGTTAGTACTACTGACTACTGACTGTTAATACATGATAACTGAGCTGTTAGTACTACTGACTGACTTAATACATGATAACTGAGCTGTTAGTACTACTGACTACTGACTGTTAATACATGATAACTGAGCTGTTAGTACTACTGACTGTTAATACATGATAACTGAGCTGTTAGTACTACTGACTGTTAATACATGATAACTGAGCTGTTAGTACTACTGACTGTTAATACATGATAACTGAGCTGTTAGTACTACTGACTACTGACTGTTAATACATGATAACTGAGCTGTTAGTACTACTGACTACTGACTGTTAATACATGATAACTGAGCTGTTAGTACTACTGACTGTTAATACATGATAACTGAGCTGTTAGTACTACTGACTACTGACTGTTAATACATGATAACTGAGCTGTTAGTACTACTGACTACTGACTGTTAATACATGATAACTGAGCTGTTAGTACTACTGACTGTTAATACATGATAACTGAGCTGTTAGTACTACTGACTACTGACTGTTAATACATGATAACTGAGCTGTTAGTACTACTGACTACTGACTGTTAATACATGATAACTGAGCTGTTAGTACTACTGACTACTGACTGTTAATACATGATAACTGAGCTGTTAGTACTACTGACTACTGACTTAATACATGATAACTGAGCTGTTAGTACTACTGACTGTTAATACATGATAACTGAGCTGTTAGTACTACTGACTACTGACTGTTAATACATGATAACTGAGCTGTTAGTACTACTGACTACTGACTGTTAATACATGATAACTGAGCTGTTAGTACTACTGACTACTGACTGTTAATACATGATAACTGAGCTGTTAGTACTACTGACTACTGACTGTTAATACATGATAACTGAGCTGTTAGTACTACTGACTGTTAATACATGATAACTGAGCTGTTAGTACTACTGACTACTGACTGTTAATACATGATAACTGAGCTGTTAGTACTACTGACTACTGACTGTTAATACATGATAACTGAGCTGTTAGTACTACTGACTGTTAATACATGATAACTGAGCTGTTAGTACTACTGACTACTGACTGTTAATACATGATAACTGAGCTGTTAGTACTACTGACTACTGACTGTTAATACATGATAACTGAGCTGTTAGTACTACTGACTACTGACTGTTAATACATGATAACTGAGCTGTTAGTACTACTGACTGTTTAATACATGATAACTGAGCTGTTAGTACTACTGACTGTTAATACATGATAACTGAGCTGTTAGTACTACTGACTGTTAATACATGATAACTGAGCTGTTAGTACTACTGACTACTGACTGTTAATACATGATAACTGAGCTGTTAGTACTACTGACTGTTAATACATGATAACTGAGCTGTTAGTACTACTGACTACTGACTGTTAATACATGATAACTGAGCTGTTAGTACTACTGACTACTGACTGTTAATACATGATAACTGAGCTGTTAGTACTACTGACTGTTAATACATGATAACTGAGCTGTTAGTACTACTGACTGTTAATACATGATAACTGAGCTGTTAGTACTACTGACTGTTAATACATGATAACTGAGCTGTTAGTACTACTGACTACTGACTGTTAATACATGATAACTGAGCTGTTAGTACTACTGACTACTGACTGTTAATACATGATAACTGAGCTGTTAGTACTACTGACTGTTAATACATGATAACTGAGCTGTTAGTACTACTGACTACTGACTGTTAATACATGATAACTGAGCTGTTAGTACTACTGACTACTGACTGTTAATACATGATAACTGAGCTGTTAGTACTACTGACTGTTAATACATGATAACTGAGCTGTTAGTACTACTGACTACTGACTGTTAATACATGATAACTGAGCTGTTAGTACTACTGACTACTGACTGTTAATACATGATAACTGAGCTGTTAGTACTACTGACTACTGACTGTTAATACATGATAACTGAGCTGTTAGTACTACTGACTACTGACTGTTAATACATGATAACTGAGCTGTTAGTACTACTGACTACTGACTGTTAATACATGATAACTGAGCTGTTAGTACTACTGACTGTTAATACATGATAACTGAGCTGTTAGTACTACTGACTACTGACTGTTAATACATGATAACTGAGCTGTTAGTACTACTGACTGTTAATACATGATAACTGAGCTGTTAGTACTACTGACTACTGACTGTTAATACATGATAACTGAGCTGTTAGTACTACTGACTACTGACTTAATACATGATAACTGAGCTGTTAGTACTACTGACTACTGACTGTTAATACATGATAACTGAGCTGTTAGTACTACTGACTGTTAATACATGATAACTGAGCTGTTAGTACTACTGACTGTTAATACATGATAACTGAGCTGTTAGTACTACTGACTGTTAATACATGATAACTGAGCTGTTAGTACTACTGACTACTGACTGTTAATACATGATAACTGAGCTGTTAGTACTACTGACTACTGACTGTTAATACATGATAACTGAGCTGTTAGTACTACTGACTACTGACTGTTAATACATGATAACTGAGCTGTTAGTACTACTGACTACTGACTTTAATACATGATAACTGAGCTGTTAGTACTACTGACTACTGACTGTTAATACATGATAACTGAGCTGTTAGTACTACTGACTACTGACTGTTAATACATGATAACTGAGCTGTTAGTACTACTGACTACTGACTGTTAATACATGATAACTGAGCTGTTAGTACTACTGACTACTGACTGTTAATACATGATAACTGAGCTGTTAGTACTACTGACTGTTTAATACATGATAACTGAGCTGTTAGTACTACTGACTACTGACTGTTAATACATGATAACTGAGCTGTTAGTACTACTGACTACTGACTGTTAATACATGATAACTGAGCTGTTAGTACTACTGACTGTTAATACATGATAACTGAGCTGTTAGTACTACTGACTACTGACTGTTAATACATGATAACTGAGCTGTTAGTACTACTGACTGTTAATACATGATAACTGAGCTGTTAGTACTACTGACTACTGAATGTTAATACATGATAACTGAGCTGTTAGTACTACTGACTACTGACTGTTAATACATGATAACTGAGCTGTTAGTACTACTGACTACTGACTGTTAATACATGATAACTGAGCTGTTAGTACTACTGAATGTTAATACATGATAACTGAGCTGTTAGTACTACTGACTGTTAATACATGATAACTGAGCTGTTAGTACTACTGACTACTGACTGTTAATACATGATAACTGAGCTGTTAGTACTACTGACTACTGACTGTTAATACATGATAACTGAGCTGTTAGTACTACTGACTGTTAATACATGATAACTGAGCTGTTAGTACTACTGACTGTTAATACATGATAACTGAGCTGTTAGTACTACTGACTACTGACTGTTAATACATGATAACTGAGCTGTTAGTACTACTGACTGTTAATACATGATAACTGAGCTGTTAGTACTACTGACTACTGACTGTTAATACATGATAACTGAGCTGTTAGTACTACTGACTATAACTGAGCTGACTGTTAATACATGATAACTGAGCTGTTAGTACTACTGACTACTGAATGTTAATACATGATAACTGAGCTGTTAGTACTACTGACTACTGACTGTTAATACATGATAACTGAGCTGTTAGTACTACTGACTACTGACTGTTAATACATGATAACTGAGCTGTTAGTACTACTGACTGTTAATACATGATAACTGAGCTGTTAGTACTACTGACTGTTAATACATGATAACTGAGCTGTTAGTACTACTGACTACTGACTTTAATACATGATAACTGAGCTGTTAGTACTACTGACTGTTAATACATGATAACTGAGCTGTTAGTACTACTGACTACTGACTGTTAATACATGATAACTGAGCTGTTAGTACTACTGACTACTGACTGTTAATACATGATAACTGAGCTGTTAGTACTACTGACTACTGACTGTTAATACATGATAACTGAGCTGTTAGTACTACTGACTACTGACTGTTAATACATGATAACTGAGCTGTTAGTACTACTGACTACTGACTGTTAATACATGATAACTGAGCTGTTAGTACTACTGACTACTGACTGTTAATACATGATAACTGAGCTGTTAGTACTACTGACTACTGACTGTTAATACATGATAACTGAGCTGTTAGTACTACTGACTACTGACTGTTAATACATGATAACTGAGCTGTTAGTACTACTGACTGTTAATACATGATAACTGAGCTGTTAGTACTACTGACTGTTAATACATGATAACTGAGCTGTTAGTACTACTGACTGTTAATACATGATAACTGAGCTGTTAGTACTACTGACTACTGACTGTTAATACATGATAACTGAGCTGTTAGTACTACTGACTACTGACTGTTAATACATGATAACTGAGCTGTTAGTACTACTGACTACTGACTGTTAATACATGATAACTGAGCTGTTAGTACTACTGACTGTTAATACATGATAACTGAGCTGTTAGTACTACTGACTACTGACTGTTAATACATGATAACTGAGCTGTTAGTACTACTGACTACTGACTGTTAATACATGATAACTGAGCTGTTAGTACTACTGACTACTGACTGTTAATACATGATAACTGAGCTGTTAGTACTACTGACTGTTTAATACATGATAACTGAGCTGTTAGTACTACTGACTACTGACTGTTAATACATGATAACTGAGCTGTTAGTACTACTGACTACTGACTGTTAATACATGATAACTGAGCTGTTAGTACTACTGACTGTTAATACATGATAACTGAGCTGTTAGTACTACTGACTACTGACTGTTAATACATGATAACTGAGCTGTTAGTACTACTGACTGTTAATACATGATAACTGAGCTGTTAGTACTACTGACTACTGACTGTTAATACATGATAACTGAGCTGTTAGTACTACTGACTACTGACTGTTAATACATGATAACTGAGCTGTTAGTACTACTGACTACTGACTGTTAATACATGATAACTGAGCTGTTAGTACTACTGACTACTGACTGTTAATACATGATAACTGAGCTGTTAGTACTACTGACTACTGACTGTTAATACATGATAACTGAGCTGTTAGTACTACTGACTACTGACTGTTAATACATGATAACTGAGCTGTTAGTACTACTGACTACTGAATGTTAATACATGATAACTGAGCTGTTAGTACTACTGACTACTGACTGTTAATACATGATAACTGAGCTGTTAGTACTACTGACTGTTAATACATGATAACTGAGCTGTTAGTACTACTGACTGTTAATACATGATAACTGAGCTGTTAGTACTACTGACTGTTAATACATGATAACTGAGCTGTTAGTACTACTGACTGTTAATACATGATAACTGAGCTGTTAGTACTACTGACTACTGACTGTTAATACATGATAACTGAGCTGTTAGTACTACTGACTACTGACTGTTAATACATGATAACTGAGCTGTTAGTACTACTGACTGTTAATACATGATAACTGAGCTGTTAGTACTACTGACTACTGACTGTTAATACATGATAACTGAGCTGTTAGTACTACTGACTGTTAATACATGATAACTGAGCTGTTAGTACTACTGACTGTTAATACATGATAACTGAGCTGTTAGTACTACTGACTACTGACTGTTAATACATGATAACTGAGCTGTTAGTACTACTGACTACTGACTGTTAATACATGATAACTGAGCTGTTAGTACTACTGACTACTGACTGTTAATACATGATAACTGAGCTGTTAGTACTACTGACTACTGACTGTTAATACATGATAACTGAGCTGTTAGTACTACTGACTACTGACTGTTAATACATGATAACTGAGCTGTTAGTACTACTGACTACTGACTGTTAATACATGATAACTGAGCTGTTAGTACTACTGACTACTGACTGTTAATACATGATAACTGAGCTGTTAGTACTACTGACTGTTAATACATGATAACTGAGCTGTTAGTACTACTGACTGTTAATACATGATAACTGAGCTGTTAGTACTACTGACTGTTTAATACATGATAACTGAGCTGTTAGTACTACTGACTACTGACTGTTAATACATGATAACTGAGCTGTTAGTACTACTGACTACTGACTGTTAATACATGATAACTGAGCTGTTAGTACTACTGACTACTGACTGTTAATACATGATAACTGAGCTGTTAGTACTACTGACTGTTAATACATGATAACTGAGCTGTTAGTACTACTGACTACTGACTGTTAATACATGATAACTGAGCTGTTAGTACTACTGACTACTGACTGTTAATACATGATAACTGAGCTGTTAGTACTACTGACTACTGACTGTTAATACATGATAACTGAGCTGTTAGTACTACTGACTACTGACTGTTAATACATGATAACTGAGCTGTTAGTACTACTGACTACTGACTGTTAATACATGATAACTGAGCTGTTAGTACTACTGACTACTGACTGTTAATACATGATAACTGAGCTGTTAGTACTACTGACTACTGACTGTTAATACATGATAACTGAGCTGTTAGTACTACTGACTACTGACTGTTAATACATGATAACTGAGCTGTTAGTACTACTGACTGTTAATACATGATAACTGAGCTGTTAGTACTACTGACTACTGACTGTTAATACATGATAACTGAGCTGTTAGTACTACTGACTGTTAATACATGATAACTGAGCTGTTAGTACTACTGACTACTGACTGTTAATACATGATAACTGAGCTGTTAGTACTACTGACTGTTAATACATGATAACTGAGCTGTTAGTACTACTGACTACTGACTGTTAATACATGATAACTGAGCTGTTAGTACTACTGACTACTGACTGTTAATACATGATAACTGAGCTGTTAGTACTACTGACTGTTAATACATGATAACTGAGCTGTTAGTACTACTGACTACTGACTGTTAATACATGATAACTGAGCTGTTAGTACTACTGACTACTGACTGTTAATACATGATAACTGAGCTGTTAGTACTACTGACTACTGACTGTTAATACATGATAACTGAGCTGTTAGTACTACTGACTGTTAATACATGATAACTGAGCTGTTAGTACTACTGACTACTGACTGTTAATACATGATAACTGAGCTGTTAGTACTACTGACTGTTAATACATGATAACTGAGCTGTTAGTACTACTGACTGTTAATACATGATAACTGAGCTGTTAGTACTACTGACTGTTAATACATGATAACTGAGCTGTTAGTACTACTGACTGTTAATACATGATAACTGAGCTGTTAGTACTACTGACTACTGACTGTTAATACATGATAACTGAGCTGTTAGTACTACTGACTGTTAATAATATGATAACTGAGCTGTTAGTACTACTGACTACTGACTGTTAATACATGATAACTGAGCTGTTAGTACTACTGACTGTTAATACATGATAACTGAGCTGTTAGTACTACTGACTACTGACTGTTAATACATGATAACTGAGCTGTTAGTACTACTGACTGTTAATACATGATAACTGAGCTGTTAGTACTACTGACTACTGACTGTTAATACATGATAACTGAGCTGTTAGTACTACTGACTGTTAATACATGATAACTGAGCTGTTAGTACTACTGACTGACTGTTAATACATGATAACTGAGCTGTTAGTACTACTGACTGTTAATACATGATAACTGAGCTGTTAGTACTACTGACTGTTAATACATGATAACTGAGCTGTTAGTACTACTGACTGTTAATACATGATAACTGAGCTGTTAGTACTACTGACTACTGACTGTTAATACATGATAACTGAGCTGTTAGTACTACTGACTACTGACTGTTAATACATGATAACTGAGCTGTTAGTACTACTGACTGTTAATACATGATAACTGAGCTGTTAGTACTACTGACTGTTAATACATGATAACTGAGCTGTTAGTACTACTGACTGTTAATACATGATAACTGAGCTGTTAGTACTACTGACTACTGACTGTTAATACATGATAACTGAGCTGTTAGTACTACTGACTACTGACTGTTAATACATGATAACTGAGCTGTTAGTACTACTGACTACTGACTGTTAATACATGATAACTGAGCTGTTAGTACTACTGACTGTTAATACATGATAACTGAGCTGTTAGTACTACTGACTACTGACTGTTAATACATGATAACTGAGCTGTTAGTACTACTGACTACTGACTGTTAATACATGATAACTGAGCTGTTAGTACTACTGACTGTTAATACATGATAACTGAGCTGTTAGTACTACTGACTGTTAATACATGATAACTGAGCTGTTAGTACTACTGACTGACTGTTAATACATGATAACTGAGCTGTTAGTACTACTGACTACTGACTGTTAATACATGATAACTGAGCTGTTAGTACTACTGACTGTTAATACATGATAACTGAGCTGTTAGTACTACTGACTACTGACTGTTAATACATGATAACTGAGCTGTTAGTACTACTGACTGTTAATACATGATAACTGAGCTGTTAGTACTACTGACTACTGACTGTTAATACATGATAACTGAGCTGTTAGTACTACTGACTACTGACTGTTAATACATGATAACTGAGCTGTTAGTACTACTGACTGTTAATACATGATAACTGAGCTGTTAGTACTACTGACTGTTAATACATGATAACTGAGCTGTTAGTACTACTGACTACTGACTGTTAATACATGATAACTGAGCTGTTAGTACTACTGACTGTTAATACATGATAACTGAGCTGTTAGTACTACTGACTACTGACTGTTAATACATGATAACTGAGCTGTTAGTACTACTGACTACTGACTGTTAATACATGATAACTGAGCTGTTAGTACTACTGACTACTGACTGTTAATACATGATAACTGAGCTGTTAGTACTACTGACTACTGACTGTTAATACATGATAACTGAGCTGTTAGTACTACTGACTGTTAATACATGATAACTGAGCTGTTAGTACTACTGACTGTTAATACATGATAACTGAGCTGTTAGTACTACTGACTGTTAATACATGATAACTGAGCTGTTAGTACTACTGACTACTGACTGTTAATACATGATAACTGAGCTGTTAGTACTACTGACTGTTAATACATGATAACTGAGCTGTTAGTACTACTGACTGTTAATACATGATAACTGAGCTGTTAGTACTACTGACTGTTAATACATGATAACTGAGCTGTTAGTACTACTGACTACTGACTGTTAATACATGATAACTGAGCTGTTAGTACTACTGACTACTGACTGTTAATACATGATAACTGAGCTGTTAGTACTACTGACTGTTAATACATGATAACTGAGCTGTTAGTACTACTGACTGTTAATACATGATAACTGAGCTGTTAGTACTACTGACTGTTAATACATGATAACTGAGCTGTTAGTACTACTGACTACTGACTGTTAATACATGATAACTGAGCTGTTAGTACTACTGACTACTGACTGTTAATACATGATAACTGAGCTGTTAGTACTACTGACTACTGACTGTTAATACATGATAACTGAGCTGTTAGTACTACTGACTACTGACTGTTAATACATGATAACTGAGCTGTTAGTACTACTGACTACTGACTGTTAATACATGATAACTGAGCTGTTAGTACTACTGACTACTGACTGTTAATACATGATAACTGAGCTGTTAGTACTACTGACTACTGACTGTTAATACATGATAACTGAGCTGTTAGTACTACTGACTACTGAATGTTAATACATGATAACTGAGCTGTTAGTACTACTGACTACTGACTGTTAATACATGATAACTGAGCTGTTAGTACTACTGACTGACTGTTAATACATGATAACTGAGCTGTTAGTACTACTGACTACTGACTGTTAATACATGATAACTGAGCTGTTAGTACTACTGACTGTTAATACATGATAACTGAGCTGTTAGTACTACTGACTACTGACTGTTAATACATGATAACTGAGCTGTTAGTACTACTGACTACTGACTGTTAATACATGATAACTGAGCTGTTAGTACTACTGACTGTTAATACATGATAACTGAGCTGTTAGTACTACTGACTGTTAATACATGATAACTGAGCTGTTAGTACTACTGACTACTGACTGTTAATACATGATAACTGAGCTGTTAGTACTACTGACTACTGACTGTTAATACATGATAACTGAGCTGTTAGTACTACTGACTGTTAATACATGATAACTGAGCTGTTAGTACTACTGACTACTGACTGTTAATACATGATAACTGAGCTGTTAGTACTACTGACTACTGACTGTTAATACATGATAACTGAGCTGTTAGTACTACTGACTGTTAATACATGATAACTGAGCTGTTAGTACTACTGACTACTGACTGTTAATACATGATAACTGAGCTGTTAGTACTACTGACTGTTAATACATGATAACTGAGCTGTTAGTACTACTGACTGTTAATACATGATAACTGAGCTGTTAGTACTACTGACTACTGACTGTTAATACATGATAACTGAGCTGTTAGTACTACTGACTACTGACTTTAATACATGATAACTGAGCTGTTAGTACTACTGACTACTGACTGTTAATACATGATAACTGAGCTGTTAGTACTACTGACTACTGACTGTTAATACATGATAACTGAGCTGTTAGTACTACTGACTACTGACTGTTAATACATGATAACTGAGCTGTTAGTACTACTGACTACTGTTAATACATGATAACTGAGCTGTTAGTACTACTGACTACTGACTGTTAATACATGATAACTGAGCTGTTAGTACTACTGACTGTTAATACATGATAACTGAGCTGTTAGTACTACTGACTGTTAATACATGATAACTGAGCTGTTAGTACTACTGACTGTTAATACATGATAACTGAGCTGTTAGTACTACTGACTACTGACTGTTAATACATGATAACTGAGCTGTTAGTACTACTGACTGTTAATACATGATAACTGAGCTGTTAGTACTACTGACTACTGAATGTTAATACATGATAACTGAGCTGTTAGTACTACTGACTGTTAATACATGATAACTGAGCTGTTAGTACTACTGACTGTTAATACATGATAACTGAGCTGTTAGTACTACTGACTGTTAATACATGATAACTGAGCTGTTAGTACTACTGACTACTAAATACATGATAACTGAGCTGTTAGTACTACTGACTGTTAATACATGATAACTGAGCTGTTAGTACTACTGACTGTTAATACATGATAACTGAGCTGTTAGTACTACTGACTGTTAATACATGATAACTGAGCTGTTAGTACTACTGACTACTGACTGTTAATACATGATAACTGAGCTGTTAGTACTACTGACTACTGACTGTTAATACATGATAACTAACTGAGCTGTTAGTACTACTGACTACTGACTGTTAATACATGATAACTGAGCTGTTAGTACTACTGACTGAATGTTAATACATGATAACTGAGCTGTTAGTACTACTGACTACTGAATGTTAATACATGATAACTGAGCTGTTAGTACTACTGACTACTGACTGTTAATACATGATAACTGAGCTGTTAGTACTACTGACTACTGACTGTTAATACATGATAACTGAGCTGTTAGTACTACTGACTACTGACTGTTAATACATGATAACTGAGCTGTTAGTACTACTGACTACTGACTGTTAATACATGATAACTGAGCTGTTAGTACTACTGACTGTTAATACATGATAACTGAGCTGTTAGTACTACTGACTACTGACTGTTAATACATGATAACTGAGCTGTTAGTACTACTGACTACTGACTGTTAATACATGATAACTGAGCTGTTAGTACTACTGACTACTGACTGTTAATACATGATAACTGAGCTGTTAGTACTACTGACTACTGACTGTTAATACATGATAACTGAGCTGTTAGTACTACTGACTACTGACTGTTAATACATGATAACTGAGCTGTTAGTACTACTGACTGTTAATACATGATAACTGAGCTGTTAGTACTACTGACTACTGACTGTTAATACATGATAACTGAGCTGTTAGTACTACTGACTACTGACTGTTAATACATGATAACTGAGCTGTTAGTACTACTGACTACTGACTGTTAATACATGATAACTGAGCTGTTAGTACTACTGACTACTGACTGTTAATACATGATAACTGAGCTGTTAGTACTACTGACTACTGACTGTTAATACATGATAACTGAGCTGTTAGTACTACTGACTGTTAATACATGATAACTGAGCTGTTAGTACTACTGACTGTTAATACATGATAACTGAGCTGTTAGTACTACTGACTACTGACTGTTAATACATGATAACTGAGCTGTTAGTACTACTGACTGTTAATACATGATAACTGAGCTGTTAGTACTACTGACTACTGACTGTTAATACATGATAACTGAGCTGTTAGTACTACTGACTGTTAATACATGATAACTGAGCTGTTAGTACTACTGACTGTTAATACATGATAACTGAGCTGTTAGTACTACTGACTACTGACTGTTAATACATGATAACTGAGCTGTTAGTACTACTGACTACTGACTGTTAATACATGATAACTGAGCTGTTAGTACTACTGACTGTTAATACATGATAACTGAGCTGTTAGTACTACTGACTACTGACTGTTAATACATGATAACTGAGCTGTTAGTACTACTGACTACTGACTGTTAATACATGATAACTGAGCTGTTAGTACTACTGACTGTTAATACATGATAACTGAGCTGTTAGTACTACTGACTGTTAATACATGATAACTGAGCTGTTAGTACTACTGACTGTTAATACATGATAACTGAGCTGTTAGTACTACTGACTACTGACTGTTAATACATGATAACTGAGCTGTTAGTACTACTGACTGTTAATACATGATAACTGAGCTGTTAGTACTACTGACTGTTAATACATGATAACTGAGCTGTTAGTACTACTGACTGTTAATACATGATAACTGAGCTGTTAGTACTACTGACTGAATGTTAATACATGATAACTGAGCTGTTAGTACTACTGACTACTGACTGTTAATACATGATAACTGAGCTGTTAGTACTACTGACTACTGACTGTTAATACATGATAACTGAGCTGTTAGTACTACTGACTGTTAATACATGATAACTGAGCTGTTAGTACTACTGACTGTTAATACATGATAACTGAGCTGTTAGTACTACTGACTACTGACTGTTAATACATGATAACTGAGCTGTTAGTACTACTGACTACTGACTGTTAATACATGATAACTGAGCTGTTAGTACTACTGACTGTTAATACATGATAACTGAGCTGTTAGTACTACTGACTACTGACTGTTAATACATGATAACTGAGCTGTTAGTACTACTGACTGTTAATACATGATAACTGAGCTGTTAGTACTACTGACTGTTAATACATGATAACTGAGCTGTTAGTACTACTGACTACTGAATGTTAATACATGATAACTGAGCTGTTAGTACTACTGACTACTGACTGTTAATATATGATAACTGAGCTGTTAGTACTACTGACTGTTAATACATGATAACTGAGCTGTTAGTACTACTGACTACTGACTGTTAATACATGATAACTGAGCTGTTAGTACTACTGAATGTTAATACATGATAACTGAGCACGAATTATGTCAATTAGCCTATCAGAAGCTTCTAAAGCCATGACATCATTTTCTGGAATTTTCCAAGCTGTTTAAAGGCACAGTCAACTTAGTGTATGTAACCTTCTGACCCACTGGAATTGTGACACAGTGAGATATAAGTGAAATAATCTGTCTGTAAACAATTGTTGGAAAACATTACTTGTGTCATGCACAAAGTAGATGTCCTAACCGACTTGACAAAACTATAGTTTGTTAACAAGTGGTTGAAAAACGAGTTTTAATGATTCCAACCTAAAGTGTATGTAAACTTCCGACTTCAACTGTACTTTTTTTCCACAGACATTACACATGTTAACTTAGTGATGCTAAATGTTAGCTAGGCCTACATGTTAGCTAGGCCTACATGTTAGCTAGGCCTACATGTTAGCTAGGCCTAAATGTTAGCTAGGCCTAAATGTTAGCTAGTCCTACATGTTAGCTAGGCCTACATGTTAGCTAGGCCTACATGTTAGCTAGGCCTACATGTTAGCTAGGCCTACATGTTAGCTAGGCCTACATGTTAGCTAGGCCTAAATGTTAGCTAGGCCTACATGTTAGCTAGGCCTACATGTTAGCTAGGCCTACATGTTAGCTAGGCCTACATGTTAGCTAGGCCTACATGTTAGCTAGGCCTACATGTTCGCATTGAAGAAACATAGACAGATCTTTCTAATTCTCTGCGTCATGTGTTTGGTCCGTAGTCGTCTGGGGACGGAGGGATGTTTCACATCGGCAGACTGAGCACGGTGGATCTGGAGGAGGAGCTGACGTCAGACGAGGTAACGGTCAGCTTTCTATCAATGTGACATCTTGTCTAGCCTAACACTCTGACCCAACTGGCTACAGCAGCCTAACACTCTGACCCAACTGGCTACAGCAGCCTAACACTCTGACCCAACTGGCTACAGCAGCCTAACACTCTGACCCAACTGGCTACAGCAGCCTAACACTCTGACCCAACTGGCTACAGCAGCCTAACACTCTGACCCAACTGGCTACAGCATAACACTCTGACCCAACTGGCTACAGCCTAACACTCTGACCCAACTGGCTGCTGCAGCCTAACACTCTGACCCAACTGGCTGCTGCAGCCTAACACTCTGACCCAACTGGCTACAGCAGCCTAACACTCTGACCCAACTGGCTGCAGCAGCCTAACACTCTGACCCAACTGGCTGCAGCAGCCTAACACTCTGACCCAACTGGCTACAGCAGCCTAACACTCTGACCCAACTGGCTGCTGCAGCCTAACACTCTGACCCAACTGGCTGCAGCAGCCTAACACTCTGACCCAACTGGCTGCAGCAGCCTAACACTCTGACCCAACTGGCTGCAGCAGCTGGCTGACAACTGGCTGCAGCAGCCTAACACTCTGACCCAACTGGCTGCAGCAGCCTAACACTCTGACCCAACTGGCTGCAGCAGCCTAACACTCTGACCCAACTGGCTACAGCAGCCTAACACTCTGACCCAACTGGCTACAGCAGCCTAACACTCTGACCCAACTGGCTACAGCAGCCTAACACTCTGACCAGTTCGGACACGTCGCAAACTAATTTTAGAAATCCATGTTATTCAATTATTGTTGTGTTTACACTGCTCGCGCACGCCAACGAGTGTCTGCGACACCAAGGGCTAAAATAGAGCTCATTCCTATTTCTGACGCAGATCATGCTGAAATCCTGCCTCTCCCGTCTCCTCATTGGTTTATAGACGCAGGTACCCACGTGCCATCTCCTCATTGGTTATACCCACGTGGGGAAAGACTAACTGTTTTGCCGGTCGTCGTGGTAATATTATGAAAGTTTAGATGCCGATCTCCATATAAGTTCAAATATGAAAATGCTTGGAAGGAGGAGAGAGAACTAGAAACGATTCGGTTGGCCGTTTTTATGTGTGGATTAATTGTCGAAGTAGAGGACCTTGTGCATTTCTGGTAAAATAGCAACTCAATGTTTTATATCCTAGGACAAATTAGCTAGCAACAGCAAGCTAACTAAATAGGACAAATTAGCTAGCAAGTGCAAGCTAACTATCTAAATTGTCATACATGTTTTAATGCCTTTCGACCTGTCCCCAAATGAATGTCATTGGTTCAGAGTTTGTTTTGATATTTTAACCTGCGTGTCGTGATCGCGTTTGGTCTGATCATCTGTGTCGAAACGCCTTCCAAGTAACACCTTATTCAAGTAAAGAACTAGGTCCTCGTAGTCATGACGATTGAAGGCGTTTGGACACAGATGATCAGACAGACCCCCGTAGCTTCACAGCCTTAGAAGCGTCTGACTGTTTCTCTATTCAGTGAAATACACCTTTTAGGGCCGATACCAGTATCACAGTATTATTTTATTTTGCCATAGCAAAAAATGAAAACACGAAGCAGACCAAACTCGTTGGTCCTTTTTCAAAACCTGCTGTATATAAAATATGTGGTATTTCTTGGAAAATACATCACTCTCGATGACAACATAATGATGGTTGTTTCCAACATCGGGGCTGTTTTCCCAAAGAAGTTTTTATATCTATATCTGCAGAAGGTCAGCTGAGTGTGACAGTCTAATTCCAGTACAGTGTTTCAGGCCTACTAAAACCTGGGGAACAAGTTGTGGATCTAGCTAGTCTATTAATAAACATGGCCTCTAAATAGAACAATGTGTGGTCTTAATACTTCCTACAAGCCTGACTGTAATCCACTGCAACAGGTCTACAAACCTGACTGTAATCCACTGGTCTACAAGCCTGACTGTAATCCACTGGTCTACAAGGCTGACTGTAATCCACTGGTCTACAAGGCTGACTGTAATCCACTGGTCTACAAGCCTGACTGTAATCCACTGGTCTACAAGCCTGACTGTAATCCACTGGTCTACAAGCCTGACTGTAATCCACTGGTCTACAAGCCTGACTGTAATCCACTGGTCTACAAGGCTGACTGTAATCCACTGGTCTACAAGGCTGACTGTAATCCACTGGTCTACAAGGCTGACTGTAATCCACTGGTCTACAAGGCTGACTGTAATCCACTGGTCTACAAGGCTGACTGTAATCCACTGGTCTACAAGGCTGACTGTAATCCACTGGTCTACAAGGCTGACTGTAATCCACTGGTCTACAAGGCTGACTGTAATCCACTGGTCTACAAACCTGACTGTAATCCACTGGTCTACAAACCTGACTGTAATCCACTGGTCTACAAACCTGACTGTAATCCACTGGTCTACAAGCCTGACTGTAATCAACAGAAGCCTGATTTAGTAGTCTGAAAACGTGGATTTATCCATTGCAAAATGATCTGACAGTGAATAAGACGACTAACCAACAGCCAGCCGGTCTGAGTCATGGGCTTTGTAAAGCACGAGTGTGGGAAATCCATGGCCAGTTTTAGTTCCACTTCAAGCTGTTCCTGTGTTTGGCAACCCAGCCCTGTTCTGTTAATCTATGGGTCATTCTGATTGGTCCTTCTCCCAGTGGGGGGTGGGGTGAAGTTTTCTCCCCTGGGTTCTGAAATGTTTTGTCCAAGGAGATATATTTGAGTGGACTGGTACATTCTAATGACTTGATTCCATCTGAAATACACAGCGACAGGATGGAATACTTGTGTGTACCTCCCAGATTGGGTGTACCTCCCAGATTGTGTGTACCTCCCAGATTGTGTGTACCTCCCAGATTGTGTGTAGATTGGGTGTACCTCCCAGATTGGGTGTAGATTGGGTGTACCTCCCAGATTGGGTGTAGATTGGGTGTACCTCCCAGATTGGGTGTAGATTGTGGGTGTACCTCCCAGATTGGGTGTAGATTGTGGGTGTACCTCCCAGGTTGGGTGTAGATTGGGTGTACCTCCCAGATTGGGTGTACCTCCCAGATTGGGTGTAGATTGGCTGTACCTCCCAGATTGGGTGTAGATTGGCTGTACCTCCCAGATTGGGTGTAGATTGGCTGTACCTCCCAGATTGGGTGTAGATTGTGGGTGTACCTCCCAGATTGGGTGTAGATTGTGGGTGTACCTCCCAGATTGGGTATAGATTGTGGGTGTACCTCCCAGATTGGGTGTAGAATGGGTATACCTCCCAGATTGGGTGTAGATTGGGTATACCTCCCAGGTTGGGTGTAGATTGTGTGTGTACCTCCCAGATTGGGTGTAGAATGGGTATACCTCCCAGATTGGGTGTAGATTGGGTGTACCTCCCAGATTGGGTGTAGATTGGGTGTACCTCCCAGATTGGGTGTAGATTGTGGGTGTACCTCCCAGATTGGGTGTAGATTGTGGGTGTACCTCCCAGATTGGGTGTAGATTGTGGGTGTACCTCCCAGATTGGGCGTAGATTGTGTGTACCTCCCAGATTGAAAAAATGTGTTGTGATATTGTGTAGAGATGCAATAAAAAGCTATTTTAAATGACTGAAAACGTGTGAATTCTGGTGATGGGGGGGGAGTTGATGGAATATTACTAGTTGGCTGTACCTGCAGCAAAAACCCCAGTATATATTTTTTCTTCATAGCTCATTCTCCATCTTCCTTTTTAAAAATAGGAAGCACGTTTATTTCCATGATTTGATCAAAACTTGTTTTCCATTGGCTCTCTGCAGTGGACATCGCTTGAGCCAATAGTTTGGAACATCGAATCGCAAATAAAATCACAGTATCGAATCGCAATACAATAGAATCGTGAGAACCCAGAGTATCTTGGTAGTATCCCGTTGTGAGGTGAATGAATTCAGTGTGTTAGTTGTTCTGGATAGTGTCTAGGTCTGTATGATCAGGACTATAGTTGTTCTGGATAGTGTTTAGGTCTGTATGATCAGGTCTATAGTTGTTCTGGATAGTGTTTAGGTCTGTATGATCAGGACTATAGTTGTTCTGGATAGTGTTTAGGTCTGTATGATCAGGACTATAGTTGTTCTGGATAGTGGTCTGTATGATCAGGACTATAGTTGTTCTGGATAGTGTTTAGGTCTGTATGATCAGGACTATAGTTGTTCTGGATAGTGTTTAGGTCTGTATGATCAGGACTATAGTTGTTCTGGATAGTGGTCTGTATGATCAGGACTATAGTTGTTCTGGATAGTGGTCTGTATGATCAGGACTATAGTTGTTCTGGATAGTGTTTAGGTCTGTATGATCAGGACTATAGTTGTTCTGGATAGTGTTTAGGTCTGTATGATCAGGACTATAGTTCTGGATAGTGTGTAGGTCTGTATGATCAGGACTATAGTTGTTCTGGATAGTGGTCTGTATGATCAGGACTATAGTTGTTCTGGATAGTGGTCTGTATGATCAGGACTATAGTTGTTCTGGATAGTGTTTAGGTCTGTATGATCAGGACTATAGTTGTTCTGGATAGTGTTTAGGTCTGTATGATCAGGACTATAGTTGTTCTGGATAGTGTTTAGGTCTGTATGATCAGGACTATAGTTGTTCTGGATAGTGGTCTGTATGATCAGGACTATAGTTGTTCTGGATAGTGGTCTGTCTGATCAGGACTATAGTTGTTCTGGATAGTGTTTAGGTCTGTATGATCAGGACTATAGTTGTTCTGGATAGTGTTTAGGTCTGTATGATCAGGACTATAGTTGTTCTGGATAGTGTGTAGGTCTATATGATCAGGACTATAGTTGTTCTGGATAGTGTTTAGGTCTGTATGATCAGGTCTCTAGTTGTTCTGGATAGTGGTCTGTATGATCAGGACTATAGTTGTTCTGGATAGTGTTTAGGTCTGTATGATCAGGACTATAGTTGTTCTGGATAGTGTTTAGGTCTATATGATCAGGACTATAGTTGTTCTGGATAGTGTGTAGGTCTATATGATCAGGACTATAGTTGTTCTGGATAGTGTTCTGTATGATCAGGACTATAGTTGTTCTGGATAGTGTTTAGGTCTGTATGATCAGGACTATAGTTGTTCTGGATAGTGTTCTGTATGATCAGGACTATAGTTGTTCTGGATAGTGGTCTGTATGATCAGGACTATAGTTGTTCTGGATAGTGGTCTGTATGATCAGGTCTATAGTTGTTCTGGATAGTGTTTAGGTCTGTATGATCAGGACTATAGTTGTTCTGGATAGTGTTTAGGTCTGTATGATCAGGACTATAGTTGTTCTGGATAGTGTTTAGGTCTGTATGATCAGGACTATAGTTGTTCTGGATAGTGTTTAGGTCTGTATGATCAGGACTATAGTTGTTCTGGATAGTGTTTAGGTCTGTATGATCAGGACTATAGTTGTTCTGGATAGTGGTCTGTAGTGGTCTGTATGATCAGGACTATAGTTGTTCTGGATAGTGGTCTGTATGATCAGGTCTATAGTTGTTCTGGATAGTGTTTAGGTCTGTATGATCAGGACTATAGTTGTTCTGGATAGTGTTTAGGTCTGTATGATCAGGACTATAGTTGTTCTGGATAGTGGTCTGTATGATCAGGACTATAGTTGTTCTGGATAGTGGTCTGTATGATCAGGACTATAGTTGTTCTGGATAGTGTTTAGGTCTGTATGATCAGGACTATAGTTGTTCTGGATAGTGGTCTGTATGATCAGGACTATAGTTGTTCTGGATAGTGGTCTGTATGATCAGGACTATAGTTGTTCTGGATAGTGTTTAGGTCTGTAGATCAGGACTATAGTTGTTCTGGATAGTGTTTAGGTCTGTATGATCAGGACTATAGTTGTTCTGGATAGTGTTTAGGTCTGTATGATCAGGACTATAGTTGTTCTGGATAGTGGTCTGTATGATCAGGACTATAGTTGTTCTGGATAGTGTTTAGGTCTGTATGATCAGGACTATAGTTGTTCTGGATAGTGTTTAGGTCTGTATGATCAGGACTATAGTTGTTCTGGATAGTGGTCTGTATGATCAGGACTATAGTTGTTCTGGATAGTGGTCTGTATGATCAGGACTATAGTTGTTCTGGATAGTGGTCTGTATGATCAGGACTATAGTTGTTCTGGATAGTGTTTAGGTCTGTATGATCAGGACTATAGTTGTTCTGGATAGTGGTCTGTATGATCAGGACTATAGTTGTTCTGGATAGTGTTTAGGTCTGTATGATCAGGACTATAGTTGTTCTGGATAGTGGTCTGTATGATCAGGACTATAGTTGTTCTGGATAGTGTTTAGGTCTGTATGATCAGGACTATAGTTGTTCTGGATAGTGTTTAGGTCTGTATGATCAGGTCTATAGTTGTTCTGGATAGTGTGTAGGTCTGTATGATCAGGACTATAGTTGTTCTGGATAGTGTTTAGGTCTGTATGATCAGGACTATAGTTGTTCTGGATAGTGGTCTGTATGATCAGGACTATAGTTGTTCTGGATAGTGTTTAGGTCTGTATGATCAGGACTATAGTTGTTCTGGATAGTGTTTAGGTCTGTATGATCAGGTCTCTAGTTGTTCTGGATAGTGTTTAGGTCTGTATGATCAGGACTATAGTTGTTCTGGATAGTGTTTAGGTCTGTATGATCAGGACTATAGTTGTTCTGGATAGTGGTCTGTATGATCAGGACTATAGTTGTTCTGGATAGTGTTTAGGTCTGTATGATCAGGACTATAGTTGTTCTGGATAGTGTTTAGGTCTGTATGATCAGGACTATAGTTGTTCTGGATAGTGTTTAGGTCTGTATGATCAGGACTATAGTTGTTCTGGATAGTGACTAGCATTAGCACAATGACTTGAAATCTATGGTAACTGCTAGCATGCTAGTAGGTACCATAGACTTCCAGTCATTGCATTATCGATAGTTAGCATTGGCTCCTCTAACTTGCTTCATACTGGATGTAGAGATGTATTAAAAGGGGTATCTATGAGTACATCTGACTCTTGGGGAAGTGGAGCCAAAATCCCGACGAGTCACTTTTTAAATTAAAACGTTTTTAGTTCGTTTTTATTAGGAAGTAGAAATAGTAACCGTGCGATTTATACGATGGCCGGCGCTCATGGGAAACACTGCAAATGACACCATACTATCCCCTATATATAGGCCACTGATTTTGGTCACTGCACTATGGACACGGGTCTACAGTAGTGCACTGTACAGGGAATAGATTGTCCTGTTAGGATAATTTGGATTTGCCTGTTTACGTTGTGAGCCTGAGGGTCAGATAGAATCTGATGATTATGGTGTTGTTCTGCAGTGATCCATAATGGTGTTGTTCTGCAATGATCCATAATGGTGTTGTTCTGCAATGATCCATAATGGTGTTGTTCTGCAATGATCCATAATGGTGTTGTTCTGCAGTGATCCATAATGGTGTTGTTCTGCAATGATCCATAATGGTGTTGTTCTGCAATGATCCATAATGGTGTTGTTCTGCAATGATCCATAATGGTGTTGTTCTGCAATGATCCATAATGGTGTTGTTCTGCAATGATCCATAATGGTGTTGTTCTGTAAAGATCCATAATGGTGTTGTTCTGCAATGATCCATAATGGTGTTGTTCTGCAATGATCCATAATGGTGTTGTTCTGCAATGATCCATAATGGTGTTGTTCTGCAGTGATCCATAATGGTGTTGTTCTGCAGTGATCCATAATGGTGTTGTTCTGCAGTGATCCATAATGGTGTTGTTCTGCAGTGATCCATAATGGTGTTCTGCAATGATCCATAATGGTGTTGTTCTGCAGTGATCCATAATGGTGTTGTTCTGCAGTGATCCATAATGGTGTTGTTCTGCAGTGATCCATAATGGTGTTGTTCTGCAGTGATCCATAATGGTGTTGTTCTGCAATGATCCATAATGGTGTTGTTCTGCAATGATCCATAATGGTGTTGTTCTGCAGTGATCCATAATGGTGTTGTTCTGCAATGATCCATAATGGTGTTGTTCTGCAATGATCCATAATGGTGTTGTTCTGCAGTGATCCATAATGGTGTTGTTCTGCAATGATTCATAATGGTGTTGTTCTGCAATGATTCATAATGGTGTTGTTCTGCAATGATTCATAATGGTGTTGTTCTGCAATGATTCATAATGGTGTTGTTCTGTAATGATCCATAATGGTGTTGTTCTGCAATGATCCATAATGGTGTTGTTCTGCAATGATCCATAATGGTGTTGTTCTGCAATGATCCATAATGGTGTTGTTCTGCAGTGATCCATAATGGTGTTGTTCTGCAGTGATCCATAATGGTGTTGTTCTGCAGTGATCCATAATGGTGTTGTTCTGCAATGATCCATAATGGTGTTCTGCAGTGATCCATAATGGTGTTGTTCTGCAGTGATCCATAATGGTGTTGTTCTGCAGTGATCCATAATGGTGTTGTTCTGCAGTGATCCATAATGGTGTTGTTCTGCAGTGATCCATAATGGTGTTGTTCTGTAATGATCCACAATGGTGTTGTTCTGCAATGATCCACAATGGTGTTGTTCTGCAGTGATCCATAATGGTGTTATTCTGTAATGATCCATAATGGTGTTGTTATGTAATGATCCATAATGGTGTTGTTCTGCAATGATCCATAATGGTGGTGTTCTGCAATGATCCACAATGGTGTTGTTCTGCAATGATCCACAATGGTGTTATTCTGCAATGATCCACAATAGTGGTGTTCTGCAATGATCCACAATAGTGGTGTTCTGCAATGATCCATAATGGTGGTGTTCTGCAGCGATCCATAATGGTGTTATTCTGCATGGACACTTGGGCTGTGTCTCAATAGTGTTATTTTTTCTTCCTCTGCTTGTCTACATGTATAAGGGAGTACGACCAACTTAATGTCCTTCCTGTATGGCTCTGCTCTCACCTATCCTGTGTTCCAGATGATATGTGAAGGGGACTGGACAAGGAGAGGGGATGAAGACGGCCCCCTTGGCCTTGTTTTTTAATACTTAACCAATGCATCCTTCCCTCCTTCAGGACTCAGTGAGGGGCTGTCCCAAGGAGATCCCTCACAACGAGAAGCTGCTGTCACTCAAATATGAGGTAAATCCTTGGGTCTCCAGAGGTCTTGGACCTGGTCTGAAGGGTGATCAACGTTGCTAATCAACGTTTTATACATGAGACTTAACACAATGTTTATCAAATATGAGGTAAATCCTTGGGTCTCCAGAGGCCTTGGACCTGGTCTGAAGGGTGATCAACGTAGCTAATCAACGTTTTATACATGAGATTTAACACAATGTTTATCATATTAATTGTTGCCCCCGGTCTGTCATAACAAATGATTTCCAAAAACAACGAGCGCTATATTTACATTAAATGTGTTTTTTTGTTTAGTTGGTGTACTTTTATCAAGAGTCCAAAGTCCTCCCAGGGTCACCACGTCTCTATGTGCAGTATAGATGGTGTAAAAGTGTGTGTGTGTGTGTGTGTGTTTCAGAGTCTGGACTATGACAACAGTGAGAATCAGCTGTTTCTGGAGGAGGAGAGACGGATGAGCTTCTTAGTAAGTAGAGAACCCATACAGACAGACAGGCAGGCAGACAGGCAGGCAGACAGGCAGGCAGACAGACAGACAGACAGACAGACAGACAGACAGACAGACAGACAGACAGACAGACAGACAGACAGACAGACAGACAGACAGACAGACAGACAGACAGACAGACAGACAGACAGACAGACAGACATTAATGCATCTCTCTCCCCTCTTGTCCTCAGGGGTTCAAGTGTTTGGAGATCAGTCGGTGGGTGATCTGTGGTCTGATTGGCTTCCTGACTGGACTCATAGCCTGTTGCATAGATATCGCCGTGGAGAACCTGGCTGGGGTCAAGTACTACGTTGTCAAACAGAGTATCCTTCCGCTCACTGACCCACATCACAGAACTGTCATATCCTTCCACACACTGACCCACATCACAGAACTGTCATATCCTTCCACACACTGACCCACATCACAGAACTGTCATATCCTTCCACATCACAGAACGGTCACATCCTTCCACATCACAGAACTGTCATATCCTTCCACACTGACCCACATCACAGAACTGTCATATCCTTCCACATCACAGAACTGTCATATCCTTCCACATCACAGAACTGTCATATCCTTCCACATCACAGAACTGTCATATCCTTCCACACACTGACCCACATCACAGAACTGTCATATCCTTCCACACACTGACCCACATCACAGAACTGTCATATCCTTCCACATCACAGAACTGTCATATCCTTCCACATCACAGAACTGTCATATCCTTCCACATCACAGAACTGTCATATCCTTCCACATCACAGAACTGTCATATCCTTCCACATCACAGAACTGTCATATCCTTCCACATCACAGAACTGTCATATCCTTCCACACTGACCCACATCACAGAACTGTCATATCCTTCCACATCACAGAACTGTCATATCCTTCCACATCACAGAACTGTCATATCCTTCCACACTGACCCACATCACAGAACTGTCATATCCTTCCACATCACAGAACTGTCATATCCTTCCACACACTGACCCACATCACAGAACTGTCATATCCTTCCACATCACAGACCTGTCATATCCTTCCACATCACAGAACTGTCATATCCTTCCACACTGACCCACATCACAGAACTGAGTCCGACCCTGCCTCACACAGGAAGCGGCGCAGGTCCTAATCCAGGCACTTGTCATCTCCCGTCTGGATTACTGCAACTCGCTGTTGGCTGGGCTCCCTGCCTGTGCCATTAAACCCTTCAACTCATCAGAACGCATGTCGCAGCCCGTCTGGTGTTCAACCTTCCCAAGTTCTCTCCACGTCACAGAACCGCTCCTCCGTTCTCTCCACTGGCTTCCAGTTGAAGCTCGCATCCGCTACAAGACCATGGTGCTTGCCTCGGAGCTGTGAGGGGAACGGCACCTCAGTACCTCCAGGCTCTGATCAGGCCCTACACCCAAACAAGGGCACTGCGTTCATCCACCTCAGGCCTGCTCGCCTCCCTACCACTGAGGAAGTACATCACAGAACTGTCATGTCCTTCCACATCACAGAACTGTCATATCCTTCCACATCACAGAACTGTCATATCCTTCCACACACTGACCCACATCACAGAACTGTCATATCCTTCCACATCACAGAACTGTCATATCCTTCCACACACTGACCCACATCACAGAACTGTCATATCCTTCCACACACTGACCCACAGTTCAGAAGGTGTTCCATACTCTGAACTGTCATGTTAAATATTGTCTGTGTAGAAAAAGATGGTGTTGTGATTGTGCACATCCTACAGTGTTTGTCTGTGTACTGCTGTTGTCCTGTCCTACAGCGGTGGTCTGTATTCCACTGTTGTCCCGTCCTACAGCGGTGGTCTGTGTTCCACTGTTGTCCCGTCCTACAGTGTTTGTCTGTGTTCCACTGTTGTCCCGTCCTACAGCGGTGGTCTGTGTTCCACTGTTGTCCCGTCCTACAGCGGTGGTCTGTGTTCCACTGTTGTCCCGTCCTACAGCGGTGGTCTGTGTTCCACTGTTGTCCCGTCCTACAGCAGTGGTCTGTGTTCCACTGTTGTCCCGTCCTACAGCGGTGGTCTGTGTTCCACTGTTGTCCCGTCCTACAGCAGTGGTCTGTGTTCCACTGTTGTCCTGTCCTACGGCGGTGGTCTGTGTTCCACTGTTGTCCCGTCCTACAGCGGTGGTCTGTGTTCCACTGTTGTCCCGTCCTACAGCGGTGGTCTGTGTTCCACTGTTGTCCCGTCCTACAGCGGTGGTCTGTGTTCCACTGTTGTCCCGTCCTACAGCGGTGGTCTGTGTTCCACTGTTGTCCCGTGCTGGTCTGTGTTCCACTGTTGTCCCGGCGGTGGTCTGTGTTCCACTGTTGTCCCGTCCTACAGCGGTGGTCTGTGTTCCACTGTTGTCCCGTCCTACAGCGGTGGTCTGTGTTCAACTGTTGTCCCGTCCTACAGCGGTGGTCTGTGTTCCACTGTTGTCCCGTCCTACAGCGGTGGTCTGTGTTCCACTGTTGTCCCGTCCTACAGCGGCGGTCTGTGTTCCACTGTTGTCCCGTCCTACAGCGGTGGTCTGTGTTCCACTGTTGTCCCGTCCTACAGTGTTTGTCTGTGTACTGCTGTTGTCCTGTCCTACAGCGGTGGTCTGTGTACCACTGTTGTCCCGTCCTACAGCGGCGGTCTGTATTCCACTGTTGTCCCGTCCTATGGCATGGGTCTGTATTCCACTGTTGTCCCGTCCTACAGCGGTGGTCTGTGTTCCACTGTTGTCCCGTCCTACAGCGGTGGTCTGTGTTCCACTGTTGTCCCGTCCTACAGCGTTTGTCTGTGTACCACAACAGACTGTCCTTCCTCTCACTCACCCACAGGTTAGTCATGTCCAGTTTTAGTTCCTGAAATCCCAGTACATGGTGTATTTCTTTGGCCAATTCCGGGAGGGTAGTCTTCAGGCGGACAAATCTACCAAACAAATCAAGAGTTTGGGTAGACAGAGAGTTAAAAAAAATAATCCCCTCGGAAACATGACAGAAGCGAACACACCACTGCCAGCCAGCCAACACACAATGTGGAGATAGCTAAGCTAATTTTAGCCACTGCCAGCCAGCCAACACACAATGTGGAGATAGCTAAGCTAATTTTAGCCACTGCCAGCCAGCCAACACACAATGTGGAGATAGCTAAGCTAATTTTAGCCACTGCCAGCCAGCCAACACACAATGTGGAGATAGCTAAGCTAATTTTAGCCACTGCCAGCCAGCCAACACACAATGTGGAGATAGCTAAGCTAATTTTAGCCACTGCCAGCCAGCCAACACACAATGTGGAGATAGCTAAGCTAATTTTAGCCACTGCCAGCCAGCCAACACACAATGTGGAGATAGCTAAGCTAATTTTAGCCACTGCCAGCCAGCCAACACACAATGTGGAGATAGCTAAGCTAATTTTAGCCACTGCCAGCCAGCCAACACACAATGTGGAGATGCCAGCCAGCCAACACACAATGTGGAGATGGCTAAGCTAATTTTAGCCACTGCCAGCCAGCTAACACACAATGTGGAGATAGCTAAGCTAATTTTAGCCACTGCCAGACAGCCAACACACAATGTGGAGGCAGATAGCTGGTGGTTGTAAGCTTGTAACGCTAACACCATATAAACTATGTAAACGACTCACTGCAAAATACACTAATCGAAAATATCCTCCGTGAGCTCCATCTAGCTAGATAACGGGTTTGTTTACAGCAGGGCTCTGAATGGACTTTCTGGCAGCCAACTTCACCCTTTTCTCTCTGCCAAACTGGCATTGGTCTAAGTACAGGCGTGTGTGCTGGAACATTGGTACATTGTGGGAGGCAACTCCTAGAGAGACCAGGCCCAGTTTAGAGTTGTCTTTGTTCAGCCATTGACATTTTGTCTCTAAATGTGTTTAGGAAAGTAAAAGTGTACCTCTGCCTTATCATGGATTCAGAGCTATCTATCTAATAGAACTCAAAGGGGTTTTCCTTTAATGGAAGCTTCTCTAATGTCAAACATGTAAAGTGTGGTGTACCGCAGGGCAGCTCTCTAGGTCCTCTGCTCTTTTATATTTTTTTTACCAATGACCTTCCACTGGCATTAAACAAGGCATTTGTCCACGTATGCTGATGATTCCACCATATACGTTAAGGTTTTCAGTGACTTCATGAGCTGTAGTTGCTAGTTGTCGTGGCTGTTGAACAAGTTGAGGAGATTAAATTACTTGGTGTTACCTTAGAATGTAAACTGTCATGGTCAAAACCTATACATTCAATCATTGTAAAGATGGTGAGAGGTCTGTCCCTAATAAAGAGATTCTCAGCTTTTTTTGACTCCACACTCCACGAAGCAAGTCCTGTAGTCTCTAGTTTTATATTATCTTGATTATTGTCCAGTCATGTGGTCAAGTCCTGTAGTCTCTAGTTTTATATTATCTTGATTATTGTCCAGTCATATGGTCAAGTCCTGTAGTCTCTAGTTTTATATTATCTTGATTATTGTCCAGTCATATGGTCAAGTCCTGTAGTCTCTAGTTTTATATTATCTTGATTATTGTCCAGTCATATGGTCAAGTCCTGTAGTCTCTAGTTTTATATTATCTTGATTATTGTCCAGTCATATGGTCAAGTCCTGTAGTCTCTAGTTTTATATTATCTTGATTATTGTCCAGTCATATGGTCAAGTCCTGTAGTCTCTAGTTTTATATTATCTTGATTATTGTCCAGTCATATGGTCAAATCCTGTAGTCTCTAGTTTTATATTATCTTGATTATTGTCCAGTCATATGGTCAAGTCCTGTAGTCTCTAGTTTTATATTATCTTGATTATTGTCCAGTCATGTGGTCAAGTCCTATAGTCTCTAGTTTTATATTATCTTGATTATTGTCCAGTCATATGGTCAAGTCCTGTAGTCTCTAGTTTTATATTATCTTGATTATTGTCCAGTCATGTGGTCAAGTCCTGTAGTCTCTAGTTTTATATTATCTTGATTATTGTCCAGTCATATGGTCAAGTCCTATAGTCTCTAGTTTTATATTATCTTGATTATTGTCCAGTCATATGGTCAAATCCTGTAGTCTCTAGTTTTTTTATATTATCTTGATTTGAAACATTATTGTCAGTCATGTGGTCAAGTCCTATAGACTCTAGTTTTATATTATCTTGATTATTGTCCAGTCATATGGTCAAGTCCTATAGTCTCTAGTTTTATATTATCTTGATTATTGTCCAGTCATATGGTCAAATCCTGTAGTCTCTAGTTTTATATTATCTTGATTATTGTCCAGTCATATGGTCAAGTCCTATAGTCTCTAGTTTTATATTATCTTGATTATTGTCCAGTCATATGGTCAAGTCCTATAGACTCTAGTTTTATATTATCTTGATTATTGTCCAGTCATGTGGTCAAATCCTGTAGTCTCTAGTTTTATATTATCTTGATTATTGTCCAGTCATGTGGTCAAGTCCTGTAGTCTCTAGTTTTATATTATCTTGATTATTGTCCAGTCATGTGGTCAAGTCCTATAGTCTCTAGTTTTATATTATCTTGATTATTGTCCAGTCATATGGTCAAATCCTATAGTCTCTAGTTTTATATTATCTTGATTATTGTCCAGTCATGTGGTCAAAGAAAGACCTAGTTATGCTGCAGCTGGCCCAGAACAGAGTGGCACATCTTGCTCTTCATTGTAATCAGAGAGCTGATATTAATACTATGCATGCCCAGTCTGTCTTGGCTAAGAGTTGAGGAAAGACTGACTGTGTCACTTCCTGTTTTTATAAGAAACATTTTGTTGGAAATTCCAATTTTTTTGCATAGTCAAGTTACACACAGCACTGACACACACACTTACCCCAACATGCATGCCACCAGGGGTCTTTTCACAGTCCGCAGGTCCAGAACAAATTCAAGGAAACATACAATATTGTACAGAGCCGTGCATGGAACTCCCATCTTATATATATATCAAATAATCAGCAAACCTGGTTTCTAAAAACAAATGAAGCAACAGCTCAGGGCACAAGCGTCTGCTAAATGGCATATATTTTTATATTATTATTTTATATATTTTATATTATTATTATATTACAACGCATCTCCCCCTTGTGACCTACTTGTTGTGTGGGTACTGACATGTGACCTACTGGTTGTGTGGGTACTGACATGTGACCTACTTGTTGTGTGGGTACTGACATGTGACCTACTGGTTGTGTGTGTACTGACATGTGACCTACTTGTTGTGTGGGTACTGACATGTGACCTACTGGTTGTGTGGGTACTGACATGTGACCTACTGGTTGTGTGGGTACTGACATGTGACCTACTGGTTGTGTGGGTACTGACATGTGACCTACTGGTTGTGTGGGTACTGACATGTGACCTTCTGGTTGTGTGGGTACTGACATGTGACCTACTGGTTGTGTGTGGGTACTGATATGTGACCTACTGGTTGTGTGTGTGGGTACTGACATGTGACCTACTGGTTGTGTGTGTGGGTACTGACATGTGACCTACTGGTTGTGTGTGTGGGTACTGACATGTGACCTACTGGTTGTGTGTGTGGATACTGACATGTGACCTACTGGTTGTGTGTGTGGATACTGACATGTGACCTACTGGTTGTGTGTGTGGGTACTGACATGTGACCTACCGGTTGTGTGTGTGGGTACTGACATGTGACCTACCGGTTGTGTGGGGGTACTGACATGTGACCTACCGGTTGTGTGTGGGTACTGACATGTGACCTACCGGTTGTGTGTGTGGGTACTGACATGTGACCTACTGGTTGTGTGTGTGGGTACTGACATGTGACCTACTGGTTGTGTGTGTGGGTACTGACATGTGACCTACCGGTTGTGTGTGTGGGTACTGACATGTGACCTACCGGTTGTGTGGGTACTGATATGTGACCTACTGGTTGTGTGTGGGTACTGACATGTGACCTACTGGTTGTGTGTGTGGGTACTGACATGTGACCTACTGGTTGTGTGTGTGGGTACTGACATGTGACCTACTGGTTGTGTGTGGGTACTGACATGTGACCTACTGGTTGTGTGTGTGGGTACTGACATGTGACCTACCGGTTGTGTGTGTGGGTACTGACATGTGACCTACCGGTTGTGTGGGTACTGATATGTGACCTACTGGTTGTGTGTGGGTACTGACATGTGACCTACTGGTTGTGTGTGTGGGTACTGACATGTGACCTACTGGTTGTGTGTGTGGGTACTTACATGTGACCTACTGGTTGTGTGTGTGGGTACTGACATGTGACCTACTGGTTGTGTGTGTGGGTACTGACATGTGACCTACTGGTTGTGTGTGGGTACTGACATGTGACCTACTGGTTGTGTGTGGGTACTGACATGTGACCTACTGGTTGTGTGTGGGTACTGACATGTGACCTACTGGTTGTGTGTGTAGGTACTGACATGTGACCTAATGGATCCTAATATATCAAACCCCAGTAACACTAGCTGTCCCCATTGGCCTGGTCTAATGGATCCTAATATATCAAACCCAGTAACACTAGCTGTCCCCATTGGCCTGGTCTAATGGATCCTAATATATCAAACCCCAGTAACACTAGCTGTCCCCATTGGCCTGGTCTAATGGGGATACTAATATATATCAAATCAAAACCTTATTGATCAGAATGCTGCCAATCATCCCCACTAATTTAAATATGTAGCCCTTCAGACAAAATATCATGAAGCCATAGAGGTCCAGTGTCCTGCTCTGTGGTTGGTCGGGGAGGGCTGGACCTTGCAGCGTGGTGGCGTGTGATTGGTTGTTTGTTATCTGTCCTTGACCCTCTGCCCCCTCCCAGACATCGAGAAGTTTACGGAGGTGGGAGGTCTCTCCATCTCCCTCATCCTCTGGGCTGTGCTGAACTCTGCCTTCGTCATGGTGGGCGCTGTCATTGTGGCGTTCTTTGAGGTAAGAGGGAGACGGGGAGTGTGTGTGTGTGTGTAGCCTTTTGAGGTAAGTGTTCAAAGTGTGTGTGTGTGTTGCGTGTGCGCAAGTATGAAACTAGTACACTCTGCTGGGCAGGTGGGGGCTTGAATTGAGCCTTGGGTAATCATAGTCTAATAACAAGCTGTGTGAACCACCGTGTTAGACTACAGTCTGAACCACTGTGTTAGACTACAGTCTGAACCACTGTGTTTAGACTACAGTCTGAACCACTGTGTTAGACTACAGTCTGAACCACCGTGTTAGACTACAGTCTGAACCACCGTGTTAGACTACAGTCTGAACCACTGTGTTAGACTACAGTCTGAACCACCGTGTTAGACTACAGTCTGAACCACTGTGTTAGACTACAGTCTGAACCACTGTGTTAGACTACAGTCTGAACCACTGTGTTAGACTACAGTCTGAACCACTGTGTTAGACTACAGTCTGTTGGCCCTGGGGTGGTGAACCACCGTGTTAGACTACAGTCTGAACCACTGTGTTAGACTACAGTCTGTTGGCCCTGGGGTGGTGAACCACCGTGTTAGACTACAGTCTGAACCACCGTGTTAGACTACAGTCTGAACCACTGTGTTAGACTACAGTCTGAACCACCGTGTTAGACTACAGTCTGAACCACCTGAACCACCGTGTTAGACTACAGTCTGAACCACCGTGTTAGACTACAGTCTGAACCACCGTGTTAGACTACAGTCTGAACCACTGTGTTAGACTACAGTCTGAACCACCGTGTTAGACTACAGTCTGAACCACTGTGTTAGACTACAGTCTGTTGGCCCTGGGGTGGTGAACCACTGTGTTAGACTACAGTCTGAATCTCTCTCTCTCTCCTCAGCCAGTCTGTTGACCCTGGGGTGGAACTAACATCTCTCTCTCTCTCTCTCTCTCTCTCTCTCTCTCTCTCTCTCTCTCTCTCTCTCTCTCTCTGTCTCTCTGTCTCTCTCTCTGTCTCTCTCTCTGTCTCTCTCTCTGTCTCTCTCTCTGTCTCTCTCTCTGTCTCTCTCTGTCTCTCTCTCTGTCTCTCTCTCTGTCTCTCTCTCTGTCTCTCTCTCTGTCTCTCTCTCTGTCTCTCTCTCTGTCTCTCTGTCTCTCTGTCTCTCTGTCTCTCTGTCTCTCTGTCTCTCTCTCTGTCTCTCTGTCTCTGTCTCTGTCTCTCTCTCTCTCTCTCTCTGTCTCTCTGTCTCTCTCTCTGTCTCTCTCTCTGTCTCTCTGTCTCTCTCTCTGTCTCTCTCTCTGTCTCTGTCTCTGTCTCTCTGTCTCTGTCTCTCTCTCTGTCTCTCTGTCTCTCTCCTCAGCCAGGAGCAGCAGGAAGTGGGATACCCCAGATTAAGTGTTATCTGAACGGAGTGAAGATCCCACGGGTGGTGAGACTCAAGGTAAACTGATCACTGGCTGCTCAGAGACTAATGTTACATCTAAACCCACATCTTTTGTTGTTGTTGTTGGCAGGCGGAATGATGTCTCTTATGAGGCAAAGATATCAGACATTATATTATATATAGGTCAGGGGTCACTGTGTGTGTGTGTGTGTTCTACAGACCCTGGTGGTGAAGGTGTGTGGTGTGATCTGCTCTGTCGCCGGGGGACTCGCTGTTGGAAAGGTAAACACTGGGGATGTGTGTGTGTCTGCATGTACATATGAGTTAGTCTGTGTGTGTCTGCATGTACATAGGAGTTAGTCTGTGTGTGTCTGCATGTACATAGGAGTTAGTCTGTGTGTGTGTGCTTGTACGTATGAGTTTCTGTGTGTCTGCATGTACGTATGAGTTTATCTGTGTGTCTGCATGTACGTATGAGTTTCTGTGTGTCTGCATGTACGTATGAGTTTCTGTGTGTCTGCATGTACGTATGAGTTTATCTGTGTGTCTGCATGTACGTATGAGTTTCTGTGTGTCTGCATGTACGTATGAGTTTCTGTGTGTCTGCATGTACGTATGAGTTTCTGTGTGTGTGCTTGTATGTATGAGTTAGTCTGTGTGTCTGCATGTATGTATGAGTTTCTGTGTGTCTGCATGTACGTATGAGTTTCTGTGTGTCTGCATGTACGTATGAGTTTATCTGTGTGTGTGTGTGCTTGTATGTATGAGTTTAGTTTCTCTGTTTGTGTGTCTGCATGTACGTATGTGTGTGTGTGTGTATTCGTTGTCTTGTGGTGAGTCGGGCTGTGACGCTCATGGGATGTCTGATGGTAATTGGTCAGGTGACCGTGATAGAACACGAGTCCTGTTTCAAGTCAGTTCATTATTACGTTCCTCGGCAAGCAAACAATGAATGTCACTCAGACAGAAGAAGGTGGAACTGATGAAGAGTCACCGACAACAACCAAAAGGAAACCGGTCTGGTTTTAGGAGAGGTTCTGAAAGACACTCATGGGAGTTGCCTAAACAACAGGTCTGGTTTTGGAATCTCAGGACCCACTGGGGGCAAACAACATACAAACCCACACCGAAAGACAGACAAACCACAAAGTTGGAGGAAAACTAAATCAGGGAAAACAGATAAACGAATGTCTAACAATCAGATAGGGAGACACAACTAAAGGAGTAAAACCTTCACATCTATCAAGACAACTAGGTAGTTAACCCTCCACATCTATCAAGACAACTAGGTAGTTAACCCTCCACATCTACCAAGACAACTAGAGGAGTTAACCCTCCACATCTATCAAGACAACTAGGTAGTTAACCCTCCACATCTATCAAGACAACTAGAGGAGTTAACCCTCCACATCTATCAAGACAACTAGAGGAGTTAACCCTCCACATCTATCAAGACAACTAGGTAGTTAACCCTCCACATCTATCAAGACAACTAGGTAGTTAACCCTCCACATCTATCAAGACAACTAGAGGAGTTAACCCTCCACATCTATCAAGACAACTAGGTAGTTAACCCTCCACATCTATCAAGACAACTAGGTAGTTAACCCTCCACATCTATCAAGACAACTAGGTAGTTAACCCTCCACATCTATCAAGACAACTAGGTAGTTAACCCTCCACATCTATCAAGACAACTAGAGGAGTTAACCCTCCACATCTATCAAGACAACTAGGTAGTTAACCCTCCACATCTATCAAGACAACTAAAGGAGTTAACCCTCCACATCTATCAAGACAACTAGGTAGTTAACCCTCCACATCTATCAAGACAACTAGGTAGTTAACCCTCCACATCTATCAAGACAACTAGGTAGTTAACCCTCCACATCTATCAAGACAACTAGGTAGTTAACCCTCCACATCTATCAAGACAACTAAAGGAGTTAACCCTCCACATCTATCAAGACAACTAGGTAGTTAACCCTCCACATCTATCAAGACAACTAAAGGAGTTAACCCTCCACATCTATCAAGACAACTAGGTAGTTAACCCTCCACATCTATCAAGACAACTAAAGGTAGTTAACCCTCCACATCTATCAAGACAACTAGGTAGTTAACCCTCCACATCTATCAAGACAACTAGGTAGTTAACCCTCCACATCTATCAAGACAACTAGAGGAGTTAACCCTCCACATCTATCAAGACAACTAGGGAGTTAACCCTCCACATCTATCAAGACAACTAAAGGAGTTAACCCTCCACATCTATCAAGACAACTAAAGGAGTTAACCCTCCACATCTATCAAGACAACTAAAGGAGTTAACCCTCCACATCTATCAAGACAACTAAAGGAGTTAACCCTCCACATCTATCAAGACAACTAAAGGAGTTAACCCTCCACATCTATCAAGACAAAGGAGTTAACCCTCCACATCTATCAAGACAACTAAAGGAGTTAACCCTCCACATCTATCAAAACAACTAGGTAGTTAACCCTCCACATCTCTCAAGACAACTAAAGGAGTTAACCCTCCACATCTATCAAGACAACTAGAGGTGTTAACCCTCCACATCTATCAAGACAACTAGAGGAGTTAACCCTCCACATCTATCAAGACAACTAAAGGAGTTAACCCTCCACATCTATCAAAACAACTAGGTAGTTAACCCTCCACATCTATCAAGACAACTAGGTAGTTAACCCTCCACATCTATCAAAACAACTAGGTAGTTAACCCTCCACATCTATCAAGACAACTAAAGGAGTTAACCCTCCACATCTATCAATAACAACTGGGTTAGCCTCTCTCTAAATATCACCTGGGCCAGACTCTCCACATCTATCAAGATCACCTGGGCCAGACTCTCTCTTAATATCACCTGGGCCAGCCACTCTTAAATATCACCTGGGCCAGACTCTCTCTATCAATATCACCTGGGCCAGACTAACCCTGAGATGAAAACCCTCCACACAACTGACTAATGAGGTGAAATACAGACTGACTAATGAGGTGAAATACAGACTGACTAATGAGGTGAAATACAGACTGACTAATGAGGTGAAATACAGACTGACTAATGAGGTGAAATACAGACTGACTAATGAGGTGAAATACAGACTGACTAATGAGGTGAAATACAGACTGACTAATGAGGTGAAATACAGACTGACTAATGAGGTGAAATCTATCAGACTGACTAATGAGGTGAAATACAGACTGACTAATGAGGTGAAATACAGACTGACTAATGAGGTGAAATACAGACTGACTAATGAGGTGAAATACAGACTAACTAATGAGGTGACATACAGACTGACTAATGAGGTGACCAACTGGCCAAGTGAAATACAGACTGACTAATGAGGTGAAATACAGACTGACTAATGAGGTGAAATACATCTACAAGACTAATGAGGTGAAATACAGACTGACTAATGAGGTGAAATACAGACTGACTAATGAGGTGAAATACATACTGACTAATGAGGTGAAATACATCTACTGACTAATGAGGTGAAATACATACTGACTAATGAGGTGAAATACAGACTGACTAATGAGGTAAATACATACTGACTAATGAGATGAAATACAGACTGACTAATGAGATGACCAACCGGCCAGGTGAAATACAGACTGACTAATGAGGTGAAATACAGACTGACTAATGAGGTGAAATACAGACTGACTAATGAGGTGAAATACAGACTGACTAATGAGATGAAATACAGACTGACTAATGAGGTGAAATACAGACTGACTAATGAGGTGAAATACAGACTGACTAATGAGGTGAAATACAGACTGACTAATGAGGTGAAATACAGACTGACTAATGAGGTGAAATACAGACTGACTAATGAGGTGAAATACAGACTGACTAATGAGGTGAAATACAGACTGACTAATGAGGTGAAATACAGACTGACTAATGAGGTGAAACTAATGAGACTGACTAATGAGGTGAAATACAGACTGACTAATGAGGTGAAATACAGACTGACTAATGAGGTGAAATCCACATCTGACTCAAGAGGTGAAATACAACCGGAGTGAGGTGAAATACAGACTGACTAATGAGGTGAAATACAGACTGACTAATGAGGTGAAATACAGACTAACTAATGAGGTGACATACAGACTGACTAATGAGGTGACCAACTGGCCAAGTGAAATACAGACTGACTAATGAGGTGAAATACAGACTGACTAATGAGGTGAAATACATACTGACTAATGAGGTGAAATACAGACTGACTAATGAGGTGAAATACAGACTGACTAATGAGGTGAAATACATACTGACTAATGAGGTGAAATACATACTGACTAATGAGGTGAAATACATACTGACTAATGAGGTGAAATACAGACTGACTAATGAGGTGAAATACATACTGACTAATGAGATGAAATACAGACTGACTAATGAGATGACCAACCGGCCAGGTGAAATACAGACTGACTAATGAGGTGAAATACAGACTGACTAATGAGGTGAAATACAGACTGACTAATGAGGTGAAATACAGACTGACTAATGAGATGAAATACAGACTGACTAATGAGGTGAAATACAGACTGACTAATGAGGTGAAATACAGACTGACTAATGAGGTGAAATACAGACTGACTAATGAGGTGAAATACAGACTGACTAATGAGATGACCAACCGGCCAGGTGAAATACAGACTGACTAATGAGGTGAAAAACAGACTGACTAATGAGGTGACCAACCGGCCAGGTGAAATACAGACTGACTAATGAGGTGAAAAACAGACTGACTAATGAGGTGACCAACCGGCCAGGTGAATACAGACTGACTAATGAGATGACATACAGACTGACTAATGAGGTGAAATACAGACTGACTAATGAGGTGAAATACAGACTGACTAATGAGATGACCAACCGGCCAGGTGAAATACAGACTGACTAATGAGGTGAAATACAGACTGACTAATGAGGTGAAATACAGACTGACTAATGAGGTGAAATACAGACTGACTAATGAGATGAAATACAGACTGACTAATGAGGTGAAATACAGACTGACTAATGAGGTGAAATACAGACTGACTAATGAGGTGAAATACAGACTGACTAATGAGGTGAAATACAGACTGACTAATGAGGTGAAATACAGACTGACTAATGAGGTGAAATACAGACTGACTAATGAGATGACCAACCGGCCAGGTGAAATACAGACTGACTAATGAGGTGAAAAACAGACTGACTAATGAGGTGGTGAAATACAGACTGACTAATGAGGTGAAAAACAGACTGACTAATAAGGTGAAATACAGACTGACTAATGAGGTGAAATACAGACTGACTAATGAGGTGACCAACCGGCCAGGTGAAATACAGACTGACTAATGAGGTGAAATACAGACTGACTAATGAGATGACCAACCGGCCAGATGACATACAGACTGACTAATGAGTTGAAATACAGACTGACTAATGAGGTGACCAACCAGTGTCTGTGTGTATCTGACGGCCGTGTGTGTGTGTGTGTGTTTGACGGCCTCTGTCTCCCTACCCATAATCCTGTAGGAAGGTCCCATGATCCACTCTGGTGCCGTGGTGGCAGCAGGAGTCTCCCAGGGACGCAGTACCTCCCTGAAGAAAGACTTCAAGGTAGGAGGGTGTTGGACAGTCTGGTTGTAACATGGACATAGTGTTTAATGTGCGGTATCTACTGTCTAACATGTTCTCTCTCTCTGTGTAGATCTTTGAGTATTTCCGTAGAGACACAGAGAAGAGGGACTTTGTATCAGCTGGAGCGGCTGCAGGAGTGTCTGCTGCTTTTGGAGCACCAGTCGGTACACACTGCACAACATGTCCCTCAGCACAACATGTCCCTTAGCACAACATGTCCCTCAGGACAACATGTCCCTCAGCACAACATGTCCCTCAGCACAACATGTCCCACTCTGCACAGCATGTCCCTCTGCACAGCATGTCCCTCTGCACAGCATGTCCCTCTGCACAGCATGTCCCTCAGCACAACATGTCCCTCAGCACAACATGTCCCTCAGCACAACATGTCCCACTCTGCACAACATGTCCCACTCTGCACAACATGTCCCACTCTGCACAACATGTCCCACTCTGCACAACATGTCCCTCAGCACAACATGTCCCTCAGCACAACATGTCCCACTCTGCACAACATGTCCCACTCTGCACAACATGTCCCACATGTCTGCACAACATGTCCCACTCTGCACAACATGTCCCACTCTGCACAACATGTCCCACTCTGCACAACATGTCCCACTCTGCACAACATGTCCCACTCTGCACAACATGTCCCACTCTGCACAACATGTCCCACTCTGCACAACATGTCCCACTCTGCACAACATGTCCCACTCTGCACAACATGTCCCACTCTGCACAACATGTCCCTCAGCACAACATGTCCCACTCTGCACAACATGTCCCACTCTGCACAACATGTCCCACTCTGCACAACATGTCCCACTCTGCACAACATGTCCCACTCTGCACAACATGTCCCACTCTGCACAACATGTCCCTCAGCACAACATGTCCCTCAGCACAACATGTCCCACTCTGCAGAACATGTCCCACTGCACAACATGTCCCACTCTGCACAACATGTCCCACTCTGCACAACATGTCCCACTCTGCACAACATGTCCCACTCTGCACAACATGTCCCACTCTGCACAACATGTCCCACTCTGCACAACATGTCCCACTCTGCACAACATGTCCCACTCTGCACAACATGTCCCACTCTGCACAACATGTCCCACTCTGCACCACATGTCCCACTCTGCACCACATGTCCCACTCTGCACAACATGTCCCACTCTGCACAACATGTCCCACTCTGCACAACATGTCCCACTCTGCACAACATGTCCCACTCTGCACAACATGTCCCTCAGCACAACATGTCCCACTCTGCACAGCATGTCCCTCTGCACAGCATGTCCCTCTGCACAGCATGTCCCTCAGCACAACATGTCCCTCAGCACAACATGTCCCACTCTGCACAACATGTCCCACTCTGCACAACATGTCCCACTCTGCACAACATGTCCCACTCTGCACAACATGTCCCACTCTGCACAACATGTCCCTCAGCACAACATGTCCCACTCTGCACAACATGTCCCACTCTGCACAACATGTCCCACTCTGCACAACATGTCCCACTCTGCACAACATGTCCCACTCTGCACAACATGTCCCACTCTGCACAACATGTCCCACTCTGCACAACATGTCCCACTCTGCACAACATGTCCCACTCTGCACAACATGTCCCACTCTGCACAACATGTCCCACTCTGCACAACATGTCCCACTCTGCACAACATGTCCCACTCTGCACAACATGTCCCACTCTGCACAACATGTCCCACTCTGCACAACATGTCCCACTCTGCACAACATGTCCCACTCTGCACAACATGTCCCACTCTGCACAACATGTCCCACTCTGCACAACATGTCCCACTCTGCACAACATGTCCCACTCTGCACAACATGTCCCTCAGCACAACATGTCCCACTCTGCACAACATGTCCCACTCTGCACAACATGTCCCACTCTGCACAACATGTCCCACTCTGCAC
>NW_025746121.1:77500-92500 GCF_021184085.1 Oncorhynchus gorbuscha
TCCCTCCCTATATTCCTCTCCAGTTCTTTGCGTCCATGATCTCAACATTCACCCTGAATTTCTTCCTGTCTATCTACAATAATAAACCTGGAGATCTCTCCAGCCCTGGTCTTATCAACTTCGGACGCTCTCGAGAGTGAGTCCTAAACCCTGTGTGTCTCTCTGTCTGTTAGTGTCTGTCTGTTATTGTGTCTAGTCCTAAACCCTGTGTTGTCTCCCTGTCTGTTATTGTGTCTAGTCCTAAACCCTGTGTTGTCTCCTATTGTCTAGTCCTAAACCCTGTGTTATCTCTCTGTCTAGTCCTAAACCCTGTGTTGTCTCCTGTCTGTGTCTAGTCCTAAACCCTGTGTTATCTCTCTGTCTAGTGTGTCTAGTCCTAAACCCTGTGTTGTCTCCCTGTCTGTTAAACCCTTGTGTCTAGTCCTAAACCCTGTGTTGTCTCCCTCTCTGTCTACAGAGTGTCTGTCCTAAACCCTGTGTTATCTCTCTGTCTAGAGTGTCTAAAACCCTGTGTTATCTCTCTGTCTACAGAGTGTGGCCTACAACCTCTATGAGATTCCCTTGTTCATTGTAATGGGAGCTGCAGGTAAGAGCCCACTGCTTGTCTAGTTGTTTCACAGGACCCGCGTTGGTCCTCCCTCTACAGTAGAGTTGGTCTGACCTTCACACAAATGAAAAAGGCAGAGGCTTGTTACTCATATAGGTGGTTGTCATAGCTACCTTACTCATATAGGTGGTTGTCATAGCTACCTTACTCATATAGGTGGTTGTCATAGCTACCTTACTCATATAGGTGGTTGTCATAGCTACCTTACTCATATAGGTGGTTGTCATAGCTACCTGAGTTACTCATATAGGTGGTTGTCATAGCTACCTTACTTACTCATATATGTGGTTGTCTTAGCTACCTGAGTTACTCATGTATGTTACTCATGTATGTTGTCTTAGCTACCTGAGTTACTCATATATGTGGTTGTCTTAGCTACCTGAGTTACTCATATATGTGGTTGTCTTAGCTACCTGAGTTATAGCTACAGTTATATGTGGTTGTCTTAGCTACCTGAGTTACTCATATATGTGGTTGTCTCTACCTGAGTTACTCATATATGTGGTTGTCTTAGCTACCTGAGTTACTCATATATGTGGTTGTCTTAGCTACCTGAGTTACTCATATATGTGGTTGTCTTAGCTACCTGAGTTACTCATATATGTGGTTGTCTTAGCTACCTGAGTTACTCATATATGTGGTTGTCTTAGCTACCTGAGTTACTCATATATGTGGTTGTCTTAGCTACCTGAGTTACTCATATATGTGGTTGTCTTAGCTACCTGAGTTACTCATATATGTGGTTGTCTTAGCTACCTGAGTTACTCATATATGTAGTTGTCTTAACTACCTGAGTTGAATGCACTTGACTGTGAGGCCCAGTTCCAAATGGACCCCTAGACCCTACACCCCTATGCACTAGTGGAGGCCCAGTTCCACATGGACCCCTAGACCCTACACCCCTATGCACTAGTGGAGGCCCAGTTCCACATGGACCCCTAGACCCTACACCCCTATACACTAGTGGAGGCCCAGTTCCACATGGACCCCTAGACCCTACACCCCTATGCACTAGTGGAGGCCCAGTTCCACATGGACCCCTAGACCCTACACCCCTATGCACTAGTGGAGGCCCAGTTCCACATGGACCCCTAGACCCTACACCCCTATGCACTAGTGGGGGCCCAGTTCCACATGGACCCCTAGACCCTACACCCCTATGCACTAGTGGAGGCCCAGTTCCACATGGACCCCTAGACCCTACACCCCTATGCACTAGTGGGGGCCCAGTTCCACATGGACCCCTAGACCCTTATGACTCCATCTTGCCTTCTGATAGGCTAGGTGAATTGTTTAACCATATTGCTTCTACCAATCAAATCCTCTCAGATCTCCACCAAGTGCACAGGGCTTAGGGGTCCATTTGGGATTGGGCCTACGCCTCTATGGATAAGAGTGTCTGCTAAATGACGTACATGTTAATGTTGATTGATATCTTTCTATATGTCCATCTGAAACAGGTGGATTGTTGGGAGCCCTGTTCAATATCCTCAACTACTGGCTGACTATATTCAGGATCAGGTAACTGTTCAATATCCTCAACTACTGGCTGACTATATTCAGGATCAGGTAACTGTTCAATATCCTCAACTACTGGCTGACTATATTCAGGATCAATATCCTCAACTACTGGCTGAACTACTCAACTACTGGCTGACTATATTCAGGATCAATATCCTCAACTACTGGCTGACTATATTCATCCTCAACTACTGGCTGACTATATTCAGGATCAATATCCTCAGGATCAATATCCTCAACTACTGGCTGACTATATTCAGGATCAGGTCAATATCCTCAACTACTGGCTGACTATATTCAGGATCAGGTATCAATATCCTCAACTACTGGCTGACTATATTCAGGATCAATATCCTCAACTACTGGCTGACTATATTCAGGATCAATATCCTCAACTACTGGCTGACTATATTCAGGATCAGGATCAATATCCTCAACTACTGGCTGACTATATTCAGGATCAATATCCTCAACTACTGGCTGACTATATTCAGGATCAATATCCTCAACTACTGGCTGACTATATTCAGGATCAATATCCTCAACTACTGGCTGACTATATTCAGGATCAATATCCTCAACTACTGGCTGACTATATTCAGGATCAATATCCTCAACTACTGGCTGACTATATTCAGGATCAGGTAATTCAGGATCAATATCCTCAACTACTGGCTGACTATATTCAGGATCAATATCCTCAACTACTGGCTGACTATATTCAGGATCAATATCCTCAACTACTGGCTGACTATATTCAGGATCAGGATCAATATCCTCAACTACTGGCTGACTATATTCAGGATCAATATCCTCAACTACTGGCTGACTATATTCAGGATCAGGATCAATATCCTCAACTACTGGCTGACTATATTCAGAATCAGGATCAATATCCTCAACTACTGGCTGACTATATTCAGGATCAGGATCAATATCCTCAACTACTGGCTGACTATATTCAGGATCAATATCCTCAACTACTGGCTGACTATATTCAGGATCAGGATCAATATCCTCAACTACTGGCTGACTATATTCAGGATCTAATATCCTCAACTACTGGCTGACTATATTCAGGATCAGGATAATATCCTCAACTACTGGCTGACTATATTCAGGATCAGGATCAATATCCTCAACTACTGGATCAATGACTATATTCAGGATCAGGATCAATATCCTCAACTACTGGCTGACTATATTCAGGATCAATATCCTCAACTACTGGCTGACTATATTCAGGATCAATATCCTCAACTACTGGCTGACTATATTCAGGATCAATATCCTCAACTACTGGCTGACTATATTCAGGATCAATATCCTCAACTACTGGCTGACTATATTCAGGATCAATATCCTCAACTACTGGCTGACTATATTCAGGATCAGGATCAATATCCTCAACTACTGGCTGACTATATTCAGGATCAGGATCAATATCCTCAACTACTGGCTGACTATATTCAGGATCAATATCCTCAACTACTGGCTGACTATATTCAGGATCAATATCCTCAACTACTGACTATATTCAGGATCAGGATCAATATCCTCAACTACTGGCTGACTATATTCAGGATCAATATCCTCAACTACTGGCTGACTATATTCAGGATCAATATCCTCAACTACTGGCTGACTATATTCAGGATCAATATCCTCAACTACTGGCTGACTATATTCAGGATCAATATCCTCAACTACTGGCTGACTATATTCAGGATCAGGATCAATATCCTCAACTACTGGCTGACTATATTCAGGGATCAATATCCTCAACTACTGGCTGACTATATTCAGGATCAATATCCTCAACTACTGGCTGACTATATTCAGGATCATCATATCCTCAACTACTGGCTGACTATATTCAGGATCAATATCCTCAACTACTGGATATATTCAGGATCAATATCCTCAACTACTGGCTGACTATATTCAGGATCAATATCCTCAACTACTGGCTGACTATATTCAGGATCAGGATCAATATCCTCAACTACTGGCTGACTATATTCAGGATCAGGATCAATATCCTCAACTACTGGCTGACTATATTCAGGATCAATATCCTCAACTACTGGCTGACTATATTCAGGATCAATATCCTCAACTACTGGCTGACTATATTCAGGATCAATATCCTCAACTACTGGCTGACTATATTCAGGATCAATATCCTCAACTACTGGCTGACTATATTCAGGATCAGGATCAATATCCTCAACTACTGGCTGACTATATTCAGGATCAGGATATATTCAGGATCAATATCCTCAACTACTGGCTGACTATATTCAGGATCAGGATCAATATCCTCAACTACTGGCTGACTATATTCAGGATCAATAATATCCTCAACTACTGGCTGACTATATTCAGGATCAATATCCTCAACTACTGGCTGACTATATTCAGGATCAATATCCTCAACTACTGGCTGACTATATTCAGGATCAATATCCTCAACTACTGGCTGACTATATTCAGGATCAGGATCAATATCCTCAACTACTGGCTGACTATATTCAGGATCAGGATCAATATCCTCAACTACTGGCTGACTATATTCAGGATCAATATCCTCAACTACTGGCTGACTATATTCAGGATCAATATCCTCAACTACTGGCTGACTATATTCAGGATCAATATCCTCAACTACTGGCTGACTATATTCAGGATCAATATCCTCAACTACTGGCTGATATATTCAGGATCATCCTCAACTACTGGCTGACTATATTCAGGATCAATCAACTACTGGCTGATATATTCAGGATCCTCAACTACTGGCTGACTATATTCAGGATCAGGATCAATATCCTCAACTACTGGCTATATTCAGGACAATATATTGGCAGGATCAATATCCTCAACTACTGGCTGACTATATTCAGGATCAGGATCAATATCCTCAACTACTGGCTGACTATATTCAGGGATCAATATCCTCAACTACTGGCTGACTATATTCAGGATCAATATCCTCAACTACTGGCTGACTATATTCAGGATCAATATCCTCAACTACTGGCTGACTATATTCAGGATCAATATCCTCAACTACTGGCTGACTATATTCAGGATCAGGATCAATATCCTCAACTACTGGCTGACTATATTCAGGATCAATATCAATATCAACTACTGGCTGACTATATTCAGGATCAATATCCTCAACTACTGGCTGACTATATTCAGGGATCAATATCCTCAACTACTGGCTGACTATATTCAGGATCAATATCCTCAACTACTGGCTGACTATATTCAGGATCAATATCCTCAACTACTGGCTGACTATATTCAGGATCAGGATCAATATCCTCAACTACTGGCTGACTATATTCAGGATCAGGATAATATCCTCAACTACTGGCTGACTATATTCAGGATCAGGATAATATCCTCAACTACTGGCTGACTATATTCAGGATCAGGATCAATATCCTCAACTACTGGCTGACTATATTCAGGATCAGGATCAATATCCTCAACTACTGGCTGACTATATTCAGGATCAATATATCCTCAACTACTGGCTGACTATATTCAGGATCAATATCAATATCTCAACTACTGGCTGACTATATTCAGAATCAGGATCAATATCCTCAACTACTGGCTGACTATATTCAGGATCAATATCCTCAACTACTGGCTGACTATATTCAGGATCAATATCCTCAACTACTGGCTGACTATATTCAGGATCAATATCCTCAACTACTGGCTGACTATATTCAGGATCAATATCCTCAACTACTGGCTGACTATATTCAGGATCAATATCCTCAACTACTGGACTATATTCAATATCAATATCCTCAACTACTGGCTGACTATATTCAGGATCAATATATCCTCAACTACTGGCTGACTATATTCAGGATCAATATCCTCAACTACTGGCTGACTATATTCAGGATCAGGATCAATATCCTCAACTACTGGCTGACTATATTCAGGATCAATATCCTCAACTACTGGCTGACTATATTCAGGATCAATATCCTCAACTACTGGCTGACTATATTCAGGATCAATATCCTCAACTACTGGCTGACTATATTCAGGATCAATATATCCTCAACTACTGGCTGACTATATTCAGGATCAATATCCTCAACTACTGGCTGACTATATTCAGGATCAGGATCATCCTCAACTACTGGCTGACTATATTCAGGATCAATATCCTCAACTACTGACTGACTATATTCAGACTCAATATCCTCAACTACTGGCTGACTATATTCAGGATCAATATCCTCAACTACTGGCTGACTATATTCAGGATCAATATCCTCAACTACTGGCTGACTATATTCAGGATCAGGATCAATATCCTCAACTACTGGCTGACTATATTCAGGATCAATATCCTCAACTACTGGCTGACTATATTCAGGATCAATATATTCAGGATCAATATCCTCAACTACTGGCTGACTATATTCAGGATCAATATCCTCAACTACTGGCTGACTATATTCAGGATCAATATCCTCAACTACTGGCTGACTATATTCAGGATCAGGATCAATATCCTCAACTACTGGCTGACTATATTCAGGATCAATATCTCAACTACTGGCTGACTATATTCAGGGATCAATATCCTCAACTACTGGCTGACTATATTCAGAATCAGATCAATATCCTCAACTACTGGCTGACTATATTCAGGATCAATATCCTCAACTACTGGCTGACTATATTCAGGATCAGGATCAATATCCTCAACTACTGGCTGACTATATTCAGGATCAGGATCAATATCCTCAACTACTGGCTGACTATATTCAGGATCAATATCCTCAACTACTGGCTGACTATATTCAGGATCAATATCCTCAACTACTGGCTGACTATATTCAGGATCAGGAACTCAATATCCTCAACTACTGGCTGACTATATTCAGGATCATCAGGATCAATATCCTCAACTACTGGCTGACTATATTCAGGATCAGGATCAATATCCTCAACTACTGGCTGACTATATTCAGGATCAATATCCTCAACTACTGGCTGACTATATTCAGGATCAGGATCAATATCCTCAACTACTGGCTGACTATATTCAGGATCAGGTAACTCAATATCCTCAACTACTGGCTGACTATATTCAGGATCAATATCCTCAACTACTGGCTGACTATATTCAGGATCAATATCCTCAACTACTGGCTGACTATATTCAGGATCAGGATCAATATCCTCAACTACTGGCTGACTATATTCAGGATCAATATCCTCAACTACTGGCTGACTATATTCAGGATCAATATCCTCAACTACTGGCTGACTATATTCAGGATCAATATCCTCAACTACTGGCTGACTATATTCAGGATCAATATCCTCAACTACTGGCTGACTATATTCAGGACTCAATATCCTCAACTACTGGCTGACTATATTCAGGATCAATATCCTCAACTACTGGCTGACTATATTCAGAATCAGGATCAATATCCTCAACTACTGGCTGACTATATTCAGGATCAATATCCTCAACTACTGGCTGACTATATTCAGGATCAGGATCAATATCCTCAACTACTGGCTGACTATATTCAGGATCAATATCCTCAACTACTGGCTGACTATATTCAGGATCAATATCCTCAACTACTGGACTATATTCAGGATCATCCTCAACTACTGGCTGACTATATTCAGGATCAGGATCAATATCCTCAACTACTGGCTGACTATATTCAGGATCAATATCCTCAACTACTGGCTGACTCAATATCAATATCTCAACTACTGGCTGACTATATTCAGGATCAGGAACTCAATATCCTCAACTACTGGTTGACTATATTCAGGATCAATATCCTCAACTACTGGCTGACTATATTCAGGATCAGGATCAATATCCTCAACTACTGGCTGACTATATTCAGGATCAATATCCTCAACTACTGGCTGACTATATTCAGGATCAATATCCTCAACTACTGGCTGACTATATTCAGGATCAGGTAACTGTTCAATATCCTCAACTACTGGCTGACTATATTCAGGATCAATATCCTCAACTACTGGCTGACTATATTCAGGATCAATATCCTCAACTACTGGCTGACTATATTCAGAATCAATATCCTCAACTACTGGCTGACTATATTCAGGATCAGGATCAATATCCTCAACTACTGGCTGACTATATTCAGGATCAGGATCAATATCCTCAACTACTGGCTGACTATATTCAGGATCAATATCCTCAACTACTGGCTGACTATATTCAGGATCAATATCCTCAACTACTGGCTGACTATATTCAGGATCAGGTAACTGTTCAATATCCTCAACTACTGGCTGACTATATTCAGGATCAATATCCTCAACTACTGGCTGACTATATTCAGGATCAATATCCTCAACTACTGGCTGACTATATTCAGGATCAGGATCAATATCCTCAACTACTGGCTGACTATATTCAGGATCAATATCCTCAACTACTGGCTGACTATATTCAGAATCAATATCCTCAACTACTGGCTGACTATATTCAGGATCAATATCCTCAACTACTGGCTGACTATATTCAGAATCAGGATCAATATCCTCAACTACTGGCTGACTATATTCAGGATCAATATCCTCAACTACTGGCTGACTATATTCAGAATCAGGATCAATATCCTCAACTACTGGCTGACTATATTCAGAATCAGGATCAATATCCTCAACTACTGGCTGACTATATTCAGGATCAATATCCTCAACTACTGGCTGACTATATTCAGGATCAATATCCTCAACTACTGGTTGACTATATTCAGGATCAATATCCTCAACTACTGGCTGACTATATTCAGGATCAATATCCTCAACTACTGGTTGACTATATTCAGGATCAATATCCTCAACTACTGGCTGACTATATTCAGGATCAATATCCTCAACTACTGGTTGACTATATTCAGGATCAATATCCTCAACTACTGGCTGACTATATTCAGAATCAGGATCAATATCCTCAACTACTGGCTGACTATATTCAGGATCAATATCCTCAACTACTGGCTGACTATATTCAGAATCAGGATCAATATCCTCAACTACTGGCTGACTATATTCAGAATCAGGATCAATATCCTCAACTACTGGCTGACTATATTCAGGATCAATATCCTCAACTACTGGCTGACTATATTCAGGATCAGGATCAATATTCTCAACTACTGGCTGACTATATTCAGAATCAGGATCAATATCCTCAACTACTGGCTGACTATATTCAGAATCAGGATCAATATCCTCAACTACTGGCTGACTATATTCAGGATCAATATCCTCAACTACTGGTTGACTATATTCAGGATCAATATCCTCAACTACTGGCTGACTATATTCAGGATCAGGATCAATATCCTCAACTACTGGCTGACTATATTCAGAATCAGGATCAATATCCTCAACTACTGGCTGACTATATTCAGAATCAGGATCAATATCCTCAACTACTGGCTGACTATATTCAGAATCAGGATCAATATCCTCAACTACTGGTTGACTATATTCAGGATCAATATCCTCAACTACTGGCTGACTATATTCAGGATCAATATCCTCAACTACTGGCTGACTATATTCAGGATCAATATCCTCAACTACTGGTTGACTATATTCAGGATCAATATCCTCAACTACTGGTTGACTATATTCAGGATCAGGTAACTGTTCAATATCCTCAACTACTGGCTGACTATATTCAGGATCAATATCCTCAACTACTGGCTGACTATATTCAGGATCAGGATCAATATCCTCAACTACTGGCTGACTATATTCAGGATCAATATCCTCAACTACTGGCTGACTATATTCAGGATCAATATCCTCAACTACTGGCTGACTATATTCAGAATCAGGATCAATATCCTCAACTACTGGCTGACTATATTCAGAATCAATATCCTCAACTACTGGCTGACTATATTCAGGATCAATATCCTCAACTACTGGCTGACTATATTCAGGATCAATATCCTCAACTACTGGCTGACTATATTCAGGATCAATATCCTCAACTACTGGTTGACTATATTCAGGATCAGGATCAATATCCTCAACTACTGGCTGACTATATTCAGGATCAGGATCAATATCCTCAACTACTGGCTGACTATATTCAGGATCAATATCCTCAACTACTGGCTGACTATATTCAGGATCAGGATCAATATCCTCAACTACTGGCTGACTATATTCAGGATCAATATCCTCAACTACTGGCTGACTATATTCAGAATCAATATCCTCAACTACTGGTTGACTATATTCAGGATCAATATCCTCAACTACTGGCTGACTATATTCAGGATCAATATCCTCAACTACTGGCTGACTATATTCAGGATCAATATCCTCAACTACTGGCTGACTATATTCAGGATCAATATCCTCAACTACTGGCTGACTATATTCAGGATCAATATCCTCAACTACTGGCTGACTATATTCAGGATCAATATCCTCAACTACTGGCTGACTATATTCAGGATCAGGATCAATATCCTCAACTACTGGCTGACTATATTCAGAATCAGGATCAATATCCTCAACTACTGGCTGACTATATTCAGGTTACTGGTTGACTATATTCAGGTTACTGGTTGGCTATATTCAGGATACTGGCTGACTATATTCAGGTTACTGGTTGACTATATTCAGGTTACTGGTTGGCTATATTCAGGTTACTGGTTGACTATATTCAGGTTACTGGTTGGCTATATTCAGGTTACTGGTTGGCTATATTCAGGTTACTGGTTGACTATATTCAGGTTAATGGTTGGCTATATTCAGGATCAGGTTACTGGTTGACTATATTCAGGTTACTGGTTGGCTATATTCAGGATCAGGTTACTGGTTGGCTATATTCAGGATACTGGTTGGCTATATTCAGGTTACTGGTTGGCTATATTCAGGATCAGGTTACTGGTTGGCTATATTCAGGTTACTGGTTGACTATATTCAGGATCAGGTTACTGGTTGGCTATATTCAGGATCAGGTTACTGGTTGGCTATATTCAGGTTACTGGTTGACTATATTCAGGTTACTGGTTGGCTATATTCAGGATCAGGTTACTGGTTGGCTATATTCAGGATACTGGTTGGCTATATTCAGGATACTGGTTGGCTATATTCAGGTTACTGGTTGGCTATATTCAGGATCAGGTTACTGGTTGGCTATATTCAGGATACTGGTTGACTATATTCAGGATACTGGTTGGCTATATTCAGGATACTGGTTGGCTATATTCAGGTTACTGGTTGGCTATATTCAGGATCAGGTTACTGGTTGGCTATATTCAGGATACTGGTTGGCTATATTCAGGATACTGGTTGACTATATTCAGGTTACTGGTTGGCTATATTCAGGATACTGGTTGGCTATATTCAGGATACTGGTTGGCTATATTCAGGATACTGGTTGGCTATATTCAGGTTACTGGTTGGCTATATTCAGGATCAGGTTACTGGTTGGCTATATTCAGGATACTGGTTGGCTATATTCAGGATACTGGTTGACTATATTCAGGTTACTGGTTGGCTATATTCAGGATCAGGTTACTGGTTGGCTATATTCAGGATCAGGTTACTGGTTGGCTATATTCAGGATCAGGTTACTGGTTGGCTATATTCAGGTTACTGGTTGGCTATATTCAGGATCAGGTTACTGGTTGGCTATATTCAGGATCAGGTTACTGGTTGGCTATATTCAGGATACTGGTTGGCTATATTCAGGTTACTGGTTGGCTATATTCAGGTTACTGGTTGGCTATATTCAGGATCAGGTTACTGGTTGGCTATATTCAGGATACTGGTTGGCTATATTCAGGATACTGGTTGGCTATATTCAGGTTACTGGTTGACTATATTCAGGTTACTGGTTGGCTATATTCAGGATCAGGTTACTGGTTGGCTATATTCAGGATCAGGTTACTGGTTGGCTATATTCAGGATCAGGTTACTGGTTGACTATATTCAGGATACTGGTTGGCTATATTCAGGTTACTGGTTGACTATATTCAGGTTACTGGTTGACTATATTCAGGTTACTGGTTGACTATATTCAGGATCAGGTTACTGGTTGACTATATTCAGGTTACTGGTTGGCTATATTCAGGATCAGGTTACTGGTTGGCTATATTCAGGATCAGGTTACTGGTTGGCTAGGTAGGGTTGTGGTCTAAGTTTTTAAGAACACACTCCCCCTGAGGGGTAGGCTACAAAACAGATCAATGAGTTAACCAGTTAACTTTAATGAATATACAGAAATAGCTGTTGATTTTCTGAAGAAACAACGACTCAGATATGTGTTTTCAAGACAGGTGGGGTGTTGTGAGACAGGTGGGGTGTTGTGAGACAGGTGGGGTGTTGTGAGACAGGTGGGGTGTTGTGAGACAGGTGGGGTGGTGTGAGACAGGTGGGGTGGTGTGAGACAGGTGGGATGGGGTGGTGTGAGACAGGTGGGGTGGGGTGGTGTGAGACAGGTGGGGTGGGGTGGTGTGAGACAGGTGTTGTATATAGTGGTGGTGTTAGACAGGTGTTGTATATAGTGGTAGTGTTAGACAGGTGTTGTATATAGTGGTAGTGTTAGACAGGTGTTGTATATAGTGGTAGTGTTAGACAGGTGTGTTGTATATAGTGGTAGTGTTAGACAGGTGTGTTGTATATAGTGGTAGTGTTAGACAGGTGTTGTATATAGTGGTGGTGTTAGACAGGTGTTGTGTATAGTGGTAGTGTTAGACAGGTGTTGTATATAGTGGTGGTGTTAGACAGGTGTTGTATATAGTGGTGGTGTTAGACAGGTGTTGTATATAGTGGTAGTGTCAGGAACAGGTGTGCTGTCCAGGTGACTGTTGTCAGGTACAGGTGTGCTGTCCAGGTGACTGTTGTCAGGTACAGGTGTGCTGTCCAGGTGACTGTTGTCAGGTACAGGTGTGCTGTCCAGGTGACTGTTGTCAGGTACAGGTGTGCTGTCCAGGTGACTGTTGTCAGGTACAGGTGTGCTGTCCAGGTGACTGTTGTCAGGAACAGGTGTGCTGTCCAGGTGACTGTTGTCAGGAACAGGTGTGCTGTCCAGGTGACTGTTGTCAGGTACAGGTGTGCTGTCTGACTCCAGGTGACTGTTGTCAGGTACAGGTGTGCTGTCCAGGTGACTGTTGTCAGGTACAGGTGTGCTGTCCAGGTGACTGTTGTCAGGTACAGGTGTGCTGTCCAGGTGACTGTTGTCAGGTACAGGTGTGCTGTCCAGGTGACTGTTGTCAGGTACAGGTGTGCTGTCCAGGTGACTGTTGTCAGGTACAGGTGTGCTGTCCAGGTGACTGTTGTCAGGTACAGGTGTGCTGTCCAGGTGACTGTTGTCAGGAACAGGTGTGCTGTCCAGGTGACTGTTGTCAGGTACAGGTGTGCTGTCCAGGTGACTGTTGTCAGGAACAGGTGTGCTGTCCAGGTGACTGTTGTCAGGAACAGGTGTGCTGTCCAGGTGACTGTTGTCAGGTACAGGTGTGCTGTCCAGGTGACTGTTGTCAGGTACAGGTGTGCTGTCCAGGTGACTGTTGTCAGGTACAGGTGTGCTGTCCAGGTGACTGTTGTCAGGAACAGGTGTGCTGTCCAGGTGACTGTTGTCAGGTACAGGTGTGCTGTCCAGGTGACTGTTGTCAGGAACAGGTGTGCTGTCCAGGTGACTGTTGTCAGGAACAGGTGTGCTGTCCAGGTGACTGTTGTCAGGTACAGGTGTGCTGTCCAGGTGACTGTTGTCAGGTACAGGTGTGCTGTCCAGGTGACTGTTGTCAGGTACAGGTGTGCTGTCCAGGTGACTGTTGTCAGGTACAGGTGTGCTGTCCAGGTGACTGTTGTCAGGTACAGGTGTGCTGTCCAGGTGACTGTTGTCAGGTACAGGTGTGCTGTCCAGGTGACTGTTGTCAGGTTACAGTTGTGCTGTCCAGGTGACTGTTGTCAGGTACAGGTGTGCTGTCCAGGTGACTGTTGTCAGGTACAGGTGTGCTGTCCAGGTGACTGTTGTCAGGTACAGGTGTGCTGTCCAGGTGACTGTTGTCAGGTACAGGTGTGCTGTCCAGGTGACTGTTGTCAGGTACAGGTGTGCTGTCCAGGTGACTGTTGTCAGGTACAGGTGTGCTGTCCAGGTGACTGTTGTCAGGAACAGGTGTGCTGTCCAGGTGACTGTTGTCAGGAACAGGTGTGCTGTCCAGGTGACTGTTGTCAGGTACAGGTGTGCTGTCCAGGTGACTGTTGTCAGGTACAGGTGTGCTGTCCAGGTGACTGTTGTCAGGTACAGGTGTGCTGTCCAGGTGACTGTTGTCAGGAACAGGTGTGCTGTCCAGGTGACTGTTGTCAGGTACAGGTGTGCTGTCCAGGTGACTGTTGTCAGGTACAGGTGTGCTGTCCAGGTGACTGTTGTCAGGTACAGGTGTGCTGTCCAGGTGACTGTTGTCAGGTACAGGTGTGCTGTCCAGGTGACTGTTGTCAGGTACAGGTGTGCTGTCCAGGTGACTGTTGTCAGGTACAGGTGTGCTGTCCAGGTGACTGTTGTCAGGAACAGGTGTGCTGTCCAGGTGACTGTTGTCAGGTACAGGTGTGCTGTCCAGGTGACTGTTGTCAGGTACAGGTGTGCTGTCCAGGTGACTGTTGTCAGGTACAGGTGTGCTGTCCAGGTGACTGTTGTCAGGTACAGGTGTGCTGTCCAGGTGACTGTTGTCAGGTACAGGTGTGCTGTCCAGGTGACTGTTGTCAGGTACAGGTAACAGGTAGCTATCTGAGAACACATCTCCTCTCCTTCCTTTTATACCTGCAGCGCTGTGGGATATAAA
>NW_025746121.1:97500-160000 GCF_021184085.1 Oncorhynchus gorbuscha
TGGCCATCATTATGGGGGTTATATGGCCATCGTTATGGGGGTTACATGGCCATCATTATGGGGGTTATATGGTCATCATTATGGGGGTTATATGGCCATCATTATGGGGGTTTTATGGGGGTTATATGGCCATCATTATGGGGGTTATATGGGGGTTATATGGACATCATTATGGGGGTTATATGGCCATCATTATGGGGGTTATATGGGGGTTATATGACCATCATTATGGGGGTTATATGGGGGTTTTATGGGGGTTATATGGGGTTATATGACCATCCTTATGGGGGTTATATGGGGGTTATATGGCCATCATTATGGGGGTTTTATGGGGGTTATATGGCCATCATTATGGGGGTTATATGGGGGTTATATGGCCATCATTATGGGGGTTATATGGGGGTTATATGGCCATCATTATGGGGGTTATATGGGGGTTAAATGGTCATCATTATGGGGGTTATATGGCCATCATTATGGGGGTTATATGGCCATCATTATGGGGGTTATATGGCCATCATTATGGGGGTTATATGGTCATCATTATGGGGGTTATATGGTTATCATTATGGGGGTTATATGGGGGTTATATGGCCATCATTATGGGGGTTATATGGCCATCATTATGGGGGTTATATGACATCATTATGGGGTTATATGGACATCATTATGGGGGTTATATGACATCATTATGGGGGTTATATGGCCATCATTATGGGGGTTATATGTTCATTATTATGGGGGTTATATGGTCATCATTATGGGGGTTATATGGCCATAATTATGGGGGTTATATGGGGGTTATATGGCCATCATTATGGGGGTTATATGGGGGTTATATGGCCATCATTATGGGGGTTATATGGCCATCATTATGGGGGTTATATGGCCATCATTATGGGGGTTATATGGCCATCATTATGGGGGTTATATGGGGGGTTATATGGACATCATTATGGGGGTTATATGGGGGTTATATGGACATCATTATGGGGGTTATATGGGGGTTATATGGCCCTCATTATGGGGGTTATATGGCCATCATGGGGGTTATATGGCCATCATTATGGGGGTTATATGGCCATCATTATGGGGTTATATGGCCCTCATTATGGGGGTTATATGGACATCATTATGGGGGTTATATGGGGGTTATATGGTCATCATTATGGGGGTTATATGGTCATCATTATGGGGGTTATATGGCCATCATTATGGGGTTATATGGCCATCATTATGGGGGTTATATGGACATCATTATGGGGGTTATATGGGGGTTATATGGCCATCATTATGGGGGTTATATGGGGGTTATATGGTCATCATTATGGGGGTTATATGGGGGTTATATGGACATCATTATGGGGGTTATATGACCATCATTATGGGGGTTATATGGTCATCATTATGGGGGTTATATGGGGGTTACATGGCCATCATTATGGGGGTTATATGGTCATCATTATGGGGGTTATATTGCCATCATTATGAGGGTTTTATGGGGGTTATATGGCCATCATTATGGGGGTTATATGGGGGTTATATGGACATCATTATGGGGGTTATATGGGGGTTATATGGCCATCATTATGGGGGTTTTATGGGGGTTATATGGGGGTTATATGACCATCCTTATGGGGGTTATATGGCCATCATTATGGGGGTTTTATGGGGGTTATATGGCCATCATTATGGGGGTTATATGGGGGTTATATGGCCCTCATTATGGGGGTTATATGGGGGTTATATGGTCATCATTATGGGGGTTATATGGTCATCATTATGGGGGTTATATGGCCATCATTATGGGGGTTATATCGCCATCATTATGGGGGTTATATGGTCATCATTATGGGGGTTATATGGTTATCATTATGGGGGTTATATGGGGGTTATATGGTCATCATTATGGGGGTTATATGGCCATCATTATGGGGGTTATATGACATCATTATGGGGGTTATATGGACATCATTATGGGGGTTATATGGCCCTCATTATGGGGGTTATATGGCCATCATTATGGGGGTTATATGGTCATTATTATGGGGGTTATATGGTCATTATTATGGGGGTTATATGGTCATCATTATGGGGGTTATATGGCCATCATTATGGGGGTTATATGGGGGTTATATGGCCATCATTATGGGGGTTATATGGGGTTATATGGCCATCATTATGGGGGTTATATGGCCATCGTTATGGGGGTTATATGGTCATCGTGGTGATATATGGCCATCATTTTGGGGGTTATATGGACATCATTATGGGGGTTATATGGTCATCATTATGGGGGTTATATGGCCATCATTATGGGGGTTATATGGTCATCATTATGGGGGTTATATGGGGGTTATATGGCCATCATTATGGGGGTTATATGGCCATCATTATGGGGGTTATATGGACATCATTGTGGGGGTATATGGACATCATTGTGGGGGTATATGGACATCATTGTGGGGGTATATGGACATCATTGTGGTGGTATATGGACATCATTATGGGGGTTATATACATAATTCTCCCAGTTGTGACACACTGTTAAGATTCTTTGTATGGCACGCTCAAATCTCCCAGTCAATTAATCCCAACAAAATGATAGGTTGATCCCAATACAGTAGTACACATTACTATGGTCTGAACCCCGTAGTGCTCTCTGGTCTGAACCCCGTAGTGCTCTCTGGTCTGAACCCCGTAGTGCTCTCTGGTCTGAACCCCGTAGTGCTCTCTGGTCTGAACCCCGTAGTGCTCTCTGGTCTGAACCCCGTAGTGCTCTCTGGTCTGAACCCCGTAGTGCTCTCTGGTCTGAACCCCGTAGTGCTCTCTGGTCTGAACCCCGTAGTGCTCTCTGGTCTGAACCCCGTAGTGCTCTCTGGTCTGAACCCCGTAGTGCTCTCTGGTCTGAACCCCGTGGTGCTCTCTGGTCTGAACCCCGTAGTGCTCTCTGTAGTGTTCTCTGGTCTGAACCCCGTAGTGCTCTCTGGTCTGAACTCCGTAGTGCTCTCTGGTCTGAACCCTGTAGTGCTCTCTGTAGTGCTCTCTGGTCTGAACCCCGTGGTGCTCTCTGGTCTGAGCCCCGTGGTGCTCTCTGGTCTGAACCCCGTAGTGCTCTCTGTAGTGCTCTCTGGTCTGAACCCCGTAGTGCTCTCTGGTCTGAACCCCGTAGTGCTCTCTGGTGTGAACCCCGTAGTGCTCTCTGGTCTGAACCCAGTAGTGCTCTCTGGTCTGAACCCAGTAGTGCTCTCTGGTCTGAACCCAGTAGTGCTCTCTGGTCTGAACCCAGTAGTGCTCTCTGGTCTGAACCCCGTAGTGCTCTCTGGTCTGAACCCCGTAGTGCTCTCTGTAATGCTCTCTGGTCTGAACCCCGTAGTGCTCTCTGGTCTGAACCCAGTAGTGCTCTCTGGTCTGAACCCAGTAGTGCTCTCTGGTCTGAACCCAGTAGTGCTCTCTGGTCTGAACCCAGTAGTGCTCTCTGGTCTGAACCCAGTAGTGCTCTCTGGTCTGAACCCAGTAGTGCTTTCTGGTCTGAACCCAGTAGTGCTCTCTGGTCTAAACCCAGTAGTGCTCTTTGGTCTGAACCCAGTAGTGCTCTCTGGTCTGAACCCAGTAGTGCTCTCTGGTCTGAACCCAGTAGTGCTCTCTGGTCTAAACCCAGTAGTGCTCTCTGGTCTGAACCCAGTAGTGCTCTCTGTAGTGCTCTCTGGTCTGAACCCCGTAGTGCTCTCTGTAGTGCTCTCTGGTCTGAACCCCGTGGTGCTCTCTGGTCTGAACCCCGTAGTGCTCTCTGGTCTGAACCCCGTAGTGCTCTCTGGTCTGAACCCCGTAGTGCTCTCTGGTCTGAACCCCGTAGTGCTCTCTGGTCTGAACCCCATAGTGCGCTCTGTGAATGCTTGGTGGGGGCCTCTTCAACAGCTGCTTTGACAAACACAGACATTGCATCGTACACTGGCCAGATTGGTGTCAATAATGTCTGTGTGTCGCTCTCTTTCTCAGGTTTGGGCCGTTCCAGGGAAGTATGCTTTAATGGGAGCTGCAGCACAACTGGGTGAGTGTCATTCCTGGGGTCCTTCCTCTGGTGTAGAGATGTCACTCTGACTGTTTACCTGATAGTGTCATTCCTGGGGTCCTTCCTCTGGTGTAGAGATGTCACTCTGACTGTTTACCTGATAGTGTCATTCCTGGGGTCCTTCCTCTGGTGTAGAGATGTCACACTGACTGTTTACCTGATAGTGTCATTCCTGGGGTCCTTCCTCTGGTGTAGAGATGTCACACTGACTGTTTACCTGATAGTGTCATTCCTGGGGTCCTTCCTCTGGTGTAGAGATGTCACACTGACTGTTTACCTGATAGTGTCATTCCTGGGGTCCTTCCTCTGGTGTAGAGATGTCACACTGACTGTTTACCTGATAGTGTCATTCCTCTGGTGTAGAGATGTCACACTGACTGTTTACCTGATAGTATAAGTCGCTCTGGATAAGAGCGTCTGCTAAATGACTTAAATGTAAATGTAAATTTATCTTAATGCATTTTAATGTAATAATGCAATACCTTCTGGGCCACATCCTGACTGATGGCATGCTGTCAATTACCTTCTGGGCCACATCCTGACTGATGGCATGCTGTCAATTACCTTCTGGACCACATCCTGACTGATGGCATGCTGTCAATTACCTTCTGGGCCACATCCTGACTGATGGCATGCTGTCAATTACCTTCTGGGCCACATCCTGACTGATGGCATGCTGTCAATTACCTTCTGGGCCACATCCTGACTGATGGCATGCTGTCAATTAACTTCTGGGCCACATCCTGACTGATGGCATGCTGTCAATTACCTTCTGGGCCACATCCTGACTGATGGCATGCTGTCAATTACCTTCTGGGCCACATCCTGACTGATGGCATGCTGTCAATTAACTTCTGGGCCACATCCTGACTGATGGCATGCTGTCAATTACCTTCTGGGCCACATCCTGACTGATGGCATGTTGTCAATTACCTTCTGGGCCACATCCTGACTGATGGCATGTTGTCAATTACCTTCTGGGCCACATCCTGACTGATGGCATGCTGTCAATTAACTTCTGGGCCACATCCTGACTGATGGCATGCAGTCAATTAACTTCTGGGCCACATCCTGACTGATGGCATGCTGTCAATTACCTTCTGGGCCACATCCTGACTGATGGCATGCTGTCAATTACCTTCTGGGCCTCATCCTGACTGATGGCATGCTGTCAATTACCTTCTGGGCCACATCCTGACTGATGGCATGCTGTCAATTACCTTCTGGGCCACATCCTGACTGATGGCATGCTGTCAATTACCTTCTGGGCCACATCCTGACTGATGGCATGCTGTCAATTAACTTCTGGGCCACATCCTGACTGATGGCATGCTGTCAATTACCTTCTGGGCCACATCCTGACTGATGGCATGCTGTCAATTACCTTCTGGGCCACATCCTGACTGATGGCATGTTGTCAATTACCTTCTGGGCCACATCCTGACTGATGGCATGCTGTCAATTAACTTCTGGGCCACATCCTGACTGATGGCATGCTGTCAATTAACTTCTGGGCCACATCCTGACTGATGGCATGCTGTCAATTACCTTCTGGGCCACATCCTGACTGATGGCATGCTGTCAATTACCTTCTGGGCCACATCCTGACTGATGGCATGCTGTCAATTAACTTCTGGGCCACATCCTGACTGATGGTATGCTGTCAATTACCTTCTGGGCCACATCCTGACTGATGGCAGCCCATTCTTGCATCATCAATGCTTGGAGTTTGTCAGAATTTGTCTGTTTTTGTTTGTCTCCCTTGGCTGAGAAGCAACCCCACACATGAATGGTCTCAGGATGCTTTACGGTTGGCATGACACAGGACTGATGGTAGCGCTCACCTTGTCTTCTCCTCAGAGAAGCAACCCCACACATGAATGGTCTCAGGATGCTTTACTGTTGGCATGACACAGGACTGATGGTAGCGCTCACCTTGTCTTCTCCTCAGAGAAGCAACCCCACACATGAATGGTCTCAGGATGCTTTACTGTTGGCATGACACAGGACTGATGGTAGCGCTCACCTTGTCTTCTCTGGACAAGTTTTTTCAGAAAAGGGATTCATCAGAGAAAATGACTTTACCCCAGTCCTCAGCAGTCCAATCCCTGTACCTTTTGCAGAATATCAGTCTGTCCCTGATGTTTTTCCTGGAGAGAAGTGGCTTCTTTGCTGCCCTTCTTGACACCAGGCCATCCTCCAAAAGACTTAGCCTCACTGTGCTTGCAGATGCACTCACACCTGCCTGCTGCCACTTTAGGAGACGGTCCTGGTGCTTGCTGGACTTTCTTGGGCTCCCTGAAGCCTTCTTCACAACAATCGAAAAATGCTTGATTTAGGTGCAATCTTACTGGCAGCAATATCCTTGCCTGTGAAGCCCTTTTTGTGCAAAGCAATGATGACAGCACTTGTTTCCTTGCAGGTAACCATGGTTGACAGAGGCAGAACAATGATTCCAAGCACCACCCTTCTTTTGAAGCTTCCAGTCTGTTATTCGAACTCAATCAGCATGACGGAGTGATCTCCAGCCTTGTCCTCGTCAACACTCACACCTGTGTTAACGAGAGAATCACTGACATGATGTCAGCTGGTCCTTTTGTGGCAGGGCTGAAATCCAGTGGAAATGTTTTTTTGGGGGGTGGATTCAGTTCATTTGCATGGCAAAGAGGGACTTTGCAATTAATTGCAATTCATCTGGTGACTCTTCATCACATTCTGGAGTATATGCAAATTGCCATCATACAAACTGAGGCAGAAGACTTTGCGAAAATTAATATTTGTGTCATTCTCAAAACTTTTGGCCACAACTGTACATTCTGTATTAAAAATAAGTAATGTAATGTCTCGTCCTCTCCTCTAGGGGGCATCGTGAGGATGACTCTCAGTTTAACAGTCATCATGGTGGAAGCAACAGGAAACGTGACATACGGTCTCCCCATCATGTTGGTGCTGCTGACGGCCAAGGTCGTAGGGGACTACTTTGTGGAGGTGAGTCTGAGGCACATATAATGTATACTATACTGACTTAATGAGGCCATCCGTAGTGGACCAAAAACAAGGCTCCCCCGTCACTGTCTTGGCTTGAAGACATGTTACCACTGTTAAACTCATAGACGCAACTGTCGATGCAAGGAGTGACCCTCCACAGATATCAACATGATCGTTTGAACCATATGTAGAGGATGGGGGCGGCAGGGTAGCCTAGTGGTTAGAGTGTAGAGGCGGCAGGTAGCCTAGTGGTTAGAGTGTAGAGGTGGCAGGGTAGCCTAGTGGTTAGAGTGTAGAGGTGGCAGGTAGCCTAGTGGTTAGAGTGTAGAGGTGGCAGGGTAGCCTAGTGGTTAGAGTGTAGAGGTGGCAGGTAGCCTAGTGGTTAGAGTGTAGAGGTGGCAGGGTAGTCTAGTGGTTAGAGTGTAGAGGCGGCAGGTAGCCTAGTGGTTAGAGTGTAGAGGTGGCAGGGTAGCCTAGTGGTTAGAGTGTAGAGGCGGCAGGTAGCCTAGTGGTTAGAGTGTAGAGGTGGCAGGGTAGCCTAGTGGTTAGAGTGTAGAGGTGGCAGGGTAGCCTAGTGGTTAGAGTGTAGAGGAGGTAGGTAGCCTAGTGGTTAGAGTGTAGAGGTGGCAGGTAGCCTAGTGGTTAGAGTGTAGAGGAGGTAGGTAGCCTAGTGGTTAGAGTGTAGAGGTGGCAGGTAGCCTAGTGGTTAGAGCGTTGGACTAGTAACCGGAAGGTTGCAAGTTCAAACCCCCGAGCTGACAAGGTACTAAGCTGTCGTTCTGCCCCTGAACAGGCAGTTAACCCACTGTTCCCAGGCCGTCATTGAAAATAAGAATTTGTTCTTAACTGACTTGCCTGGTTAAATAAAGGTAAAATAAAAATTTTAAAAATGTACAATGTTTATGTTTACAGATATTACACGACTGTAGCTTATCCTTTGGTTCTGAATGGGGTTACAACAGTTCAATTAATATCAGCTCATGATGTAAGTTATTTTCTAGAACAATCAATAAGTATTTATTATTGGTCTATAAATCCCAGAATGGATGTAGCGACTGTGGATTTACGTTAATGGCAATATCCTGTCAACCCAAGGGTGGGGCCAAACTCCTCCGTTGTCTTGGTGACGTAGCTACCAATCCTATCAATGAAGAGGGTTGAAGGGTGGGGCCAAACTCCTCCGTTGTCTTGGTGACGTAGCTACCAATCCTATCAATGAAGAGGGTTGAAGGGTGGGGCCAAACTCCTCCGTTGTCTTGGTGATGTAGCTACCAATCCTATCAATGAAGAGGGTTGAAGGGTGGGGCCAAACTCATCCGTTGTCTTGGTGACGTAGCTACCAATCCTATCAATGAAGAGGGTTGAAGGGTGGGGCCAAACTCCTCCGTTGTCTTGGTGACGTAGCTACCAATCCTAACAATGAAGAGGGTTGAAGGGTGGGGCCAAACTCCTCCGTTGTCTTGGTGACGTAGCTACCAATCCTATCAATGAAGAGGGTTGAAGGGTGGGGCCAAACTCCTCCGTTGTCTTGGTGACGTAGCTACCAATCCTATCAATGAAGAGGGTTGAAGGGTGGGGCCAAACTCCTCCGTTGTCTTGGTGACGTAGCTACCAATCCTATCAATGAAGAGGGTTGAAGGGTGGGGCCAAACTCCTCCGTTGTCTTGGTGACGTAGCTACCAATCCTATCAATGAAGAGGGTTGAAGGGTGGGGCCAAACTCATCCGTTGTCTTGGTGACGTAGCTACCAATCCTATCAATGAAGAGGGTTGAAGGGTGGGGCCAAACTCCTCCGTTGTCTTGGTGACGTAGCTACCAATCCTAACAATGAAGAGGGTTGAAGGGTGGGGCCAAACTCCTCCGTTGTCTTGTGTAACGTAGCTACCAATCCTATCAATGAAGAGGGTTGAAGGGTGGGGCCAAACTCCTCCGTTGTCTTGGTGACGTAGCTACCAATCCTATCAATGAAGAGGGTTGAAGGGTGGGGCCCAACTCCTCCGTTGTCTTGGTGACGTAGCTACCAATCCTGTCAATGAAGAGAGTTGAAGGGTGGGGCCAAACTCCTCCGTTGTCTTGGTGACGTAGCTACCAATCCTATCAATGAAGAGGGTTGAAGGGTGGGGCCAAACTCCTCCGTTGTCTTGGTGACGTAGCTACCAATCCTATCAATGAAGAGGGTTGAAGGGTGGGGCCAAACTCCTCCGTTGTCTTGGTGACGTAGCTACCAATCCTATCAATGAAGAGGGTTGAAGGGTGGGGCTGTGGGAATCCATCTGGTGTGAGGTTCAGTGTGTGACAGTGCCCTGCCCAACTCCTCCGTTGTCTTGGTGACGTAGCTACCAATCCTATCAATGAAGAGGGTTGAAGGGTGGGGCCAAACTCCTCCGTTGTCTTGGTGACGCAGCTACCAATCCTATCAATGAAGAGGGTTGAAGGGTGGGGCCAAACTCCTCCGTTGTCTTGGTGACGTAGCTACCAATCCTGTCAATGAAGAGAGTTGAAGGGTGGGGCCAAACTCCTCCGTTGTCTTGGTGACGTAGCTACCAATCCTATCAATGAAGAGGGTTGAAGGGTGGGGCCCAACTCCTCCGTTGTCTTGGTGACGTAGCTACCAATCCTAACAATGAAGAGGGTTGAAGGGTGGGGCCAAACTCCTCCGTTGTCTTGGTGACGTAGCTACCACGTAGTAGCAGCCTGAAGCTCTCCATGCACACGCACTGAGACTGTGGGAGACTGTGGGAGACTGGGAGAGTGCCCTGCCCACTGAGACTGTGGGAGACTGTGGGACAGTGCCCTGCCCACTGAGACTGTGGGAGACTGTGTGAGACTGTGGGACAGTGCCCTGCCCACCGAGACTGTGAGACTGTGGGACAGTGCCCTGCCCACTGAGACTGTGTGAGAGTGTGTGACAGTGCCCTGCCCACTGAGACTGTGACAGTGCCCTGCCCACTGAGACTGTGACAGTGCCCTGCCCACTGAGACTGTGTGACAGTGCCCTGCCCACTGAGACTGTGTGACAGTGCCCTGCCCACTGAGACTGCGTTAGACTGTGTGAGAGTGCCCTTCCCACTGAGACTGTGTGAGACTGCCCTGCCCACTGAGACTGTGGGAGACTGTGGGAGACTGGGAGACTGTGAGAGTGTGTGACAGTGCCCTGCCCACTGAGACTGTGTGAGACTGTGTGAGACTGCCCTGCCCACTGAGACTGTGTGAGTGTGTGACAGTGCCCTGCCCACTGAGACTGTGTGAGAGTGTGTGACAGTGCCCTGCCCACTGAGACTGTGGGAGACTGTGGGAGACTGCCCTGCCCACTGAGACTGTGGGAGACTGTGTGACAGTGCCCTGCGCACTGAGACTGTGTGAGAGTGCCCTGCGCACTGAGACTGTGTGAGAGTGAAGTGTTGCATCTCAGTATCTGTGGTGTTGCTCGTGGCAACGGAAGTCTCAGTTGAATGTTTGTTGTTCTGAGGTTCAGTCTGTGTAGTAATCCATCTGGTTGTTCTGAGGATCAGTCTGTGTAGTAATCCATCTGGTTGTTCCTCAGGGTCGTTCTGAGGTTCAGTCTGTGTAGTGATCCATCTGGTTGTTCTGAGGATCAGTCTGTGTAGTAATCCATCTGGTTGTTCCTCAGGGTCGTTCTGAGGTTCAGTCTGTGTAGTGATCCATCTGGTTGTTCTGAGGATCAGTCTGTGTAGTGATCCATCTGGTTGTTCTGAGGTTCAGTCTGTGTAGTAATCCATCTGGTTGTTCTGAGGATCAGTCTGTGTAGTAATCCATCTGGTTGTTCTGAGGATCAGTCTGTGTAGTAATCCATCTGGTCGTTCTGAGGTTCAGTCTGTGTAGTAATCCATCTGGTTGTTCCTCAGGGTTGTTCTGAGGTTCAGTCTGTGTAGTAATCCATCTGGTCGTTCTGAGGTTCAGTCTGTGTAGTAATCCATCTGGTTGTTCTGAGGTTCAGTCTGTGTAGTAATCCATCTGGTCGTTCTGAGGTTCAGTCTGTGTAGTAATCCGTCTGTGTAGTAATCCATCTGGTTGTTCCTCAGGGTCGTTCTGAGGTTCAGTCTGTGTAGTAATCCATCTGGTTGTTCTCTGAGGTTCAGTCTGTGTAGTAATCCATCTGGTTGTTCCTCAGGGTCGTTCTGAGGTTCAGTCTGTGTAGTAATCCATCTGGTTGTTCTGAGGTTCAGTCTGTGTAGTAATCCATCTGGTTGTTCCTCAGGGTCGTTCTGAGGTTCAGTCTGTGTAGTAATCCATCTGGTTGTTCTGAGGTTCAGTCTGTGTAGTAATCCATCTGGTTGTTCTGAGGTTCAGTCTGTGTAGTAATCCATCTGGTTGTTCTGAGGTTCAGTCTGTGTAGTAATCCATCTGGTCGTTCTGAGGTTCAGTCTGTGTAGTAATCCATCTGGTTGTTCCTCAGGGTCGTTCTGAGGTTCAGTCTGTGTAGTAATCCATCTGGTTGTTCTGAGGATCAGTCTGTGTAGTAATCCATCTGGTTGTTCTGAGGATCAGTCTGTGTAGTAATCCATCTGGTCGTTCTGAGGATCAGTCTGTGTAGTAATCCATCTGGTTGTTCTGAGGTTCAGTCTGTGTAGTAATCCATCTGGTTGTTCCTCAGGGTCTGTATGACATCCACATCAAGCTGCAGAGTGTTCCCTTCCTGCACTTGGAGGCCCCTGCCACCTCCCACTGGTTAACAGCTAGGTAAGCCACTCTCATTGGCCGACTGCTGAGTAAGCCCTTCTCCTATTGGCTTACTGGCCGATGAGCCCGTTTCCCATTGGCTTAACTACCAGTTGACCCTCTGACCTCACTACTCTCCTTTTCTCTCTCTCTAAATCTCCCCTCTCTCTCTAAATCTCCCCTTCTCTCTCTAAATCTCCCCTCTCTCTCTAAATCTCCCCCTCTCTCTCTAAATCTCCCCTTCTCTCTCTAAATCTCCCCTTCTCTCTCTAAATCTCCCCTCTCTCTCTAAATCTCCCCTCTCTCTCTAAATCTCCCCTTCTCTCTCTAAATCTCCCCCTCTCTCTCTAAATCTCCCCTTCTCTCTCTAAATCTCCCTTCTCTCTCTAAATCTCCCCCTCTAAATCTCCCCCTCTCTCTCTAAATCTCCCCCTCTCTCTTTAAATCTCTCCCCCTCTCTCTAAATCTCTCCCCTCTCTCTCTAAATCTCTCCCCCTCTCTCTCTAAATCTCTCCCTCCATCTCTCTCTCCATATGGCCCTCTCTCTCTAAATCTCTCCCCCTCTCTCTCTAAATCTCTCCCCCTCTCTCTCTCCATCTGGCCCTCCCTCCATCCTTCCTCTGTCTCAGGGAGGTGATGGGTGCCCCAGTCACCTGTTTTAACCGTATAGAAAAGGTTGGCACCATCGTGGACGTCCTTAGCAACACCTCCACCAATCACAACGGCTTCCCTGTCGTCGTGCCGGTCGCCGCTGGCGATGATGTATGGAAAGCTCCGCCCACAGGCCATTAATTTCTTATAGTTGAGCTTGACTTCTAATTGGCTGAGAAAGTTGATTATCTCTGAGCAGTCTATGACTCCTCCTTCTTTCATTCATTCCTGCTTTCTGTCTTCTCTTTCACTCATCCCTTCATCCTCTCCTCAGCTGGGGAAGATCTGTGGACTCATCCTTCGTTCTCAGCTCATTGTTCTGCTCAAACACAAGGTGAGAGAAGCTGTAGGTGTCTGTCCTGTCTCTGTCTGTCCTGTCTCTCTGTATTAATCTCTCTCTCACATTCTCTTCCCCCCGGTCTCTGTCTCTCTCTTTCCTCTCTCGTCTCTCTCTCTCTCTCTCTCTCTCTCTCTCTCTCTCTCTCTCTCTCTCTCTCTCTCTCTCATCTCTCTCTCTGTCTCTCTCTGTCTCTCTCTTTCTCGTCTCTCTCTCTCGTCTCTCTCTCTCGTCTCTCTCTCTCGGTCTCTCTCTCTCTCCTCTGTCTCTGTCCAGGTGTTTGTAGAGCTGGCTCGGTCCAGGTTGACCCAGAGGAAGCTACAGCTGAAGGACTTTAGGGATGCCTACCCCCGCTTCCCCCCCATCCAGAGTATCCACGTCTCCCAGGATGAGAGGGAGTGCATGATGGACCTGACAGAGTTCATGAACCCTACACCCTACACCGTACCACAGGTATATACTGTGCCTTCAGAAAGGACTCCTTGGTGAATTCCACATTTTGTTGTTACACACAATATCCCATAAATACAAAGTGAAAACTACAATGTTTTCTCCTGTCACAGCCATTAAACTCTGTAACTGTTTTAAAGCCACCATTGGCCTCATGGTGACATCACTGAGTGGTTTCCTTCCTCTCTGGCAACTGAGTTAGAAAGGACGCCTGTATCTTTGTAGTTTCTGGGTGTATTGATACACCATTCAAAGTGTGATTAATAACTTCACCATGTTCAAAGGGATATTCAATGTCTGCTTTTTAAACGTTGACCCATCTAGGGGTTGTGGGGTAACACATTTAGAAAGTAACCTAGCAACCTTGTCGACCAATAGGAGCCCTTTGTGAGGCAGTGGAAAACCTCCCTGGTCTTTATGGTTGAATCTGTGTTTGTAATTCACTGAGGGACCTTACAGGGACCACACACACGCAGAGTACACATCCCCTCTCACTCTCTCTCTCTCTCTCTCTCTCTCTCTCTCTCTCTCTCTCTCTCTCTCTCTCTGTCTCTGTCTCTGTCTCTCTCTGTCTCTGTCTCTCTGTCTCTGTCTCTCTGTCTCTGTCTCTGTCTCTCTCTCTCTCTCTCCTCTCTCTCTCTCTCTCTCTCTCTCCCCCTACAGGAGACGTCTCTTCCTCGTGTGTTTAAGTTGTTCAGAGCTCTGGGTCTCAGGCACCTGGTGGTAGTGGACAGCGAGAACAGGGTGAGTTACTGTGTGTGTGTGTACACCTACAGTACTGTGTGTGTGTGTACCCCTACAGTACTGTGTGTGTGTGTGTGTGTGTGTGTACCCCTATGGTACTGTGAGTGTGTGTGTGTGTGTGTACCCCTATGGTACTGTGAGTGTGTGTGTGTGTGTACACCTACAGTACTGTGTGTGTGTGTGTACCCCTACAGTACTGTGTGTGTGTGTGTGTGTGTGTGTGTGTGTGTGTGTGTGTGTGTGTGTGTGTGTGTGTGTGTGTGTGTGTGTGTGTGTGTGTGTGTGTGTGTGTGTGTGTGTGTGTGTGTGTGTGTGTGTGTGTGTACCTACAGTACTGTGTGTGTGTACACCTACAGTACTGTGTGTGTGTACACCTACAGTACTGTGTGTGTGTACACCTACAGTACTGTGTGTGTGTACACCTACAGTACTGTGTGTGTGTACACCTACAGTACTGTGTGTGTGTACACCTACAGTACTGTGTGTGTGTGTACACCTACAGTACTGTGTGTGTGTGTACACCTACAGTACTGTGTGTGTGTGTACACCTACAGTACTGTGTGTGTGTGTACCCCTACGGTACTGCGTGTGTGTGATAATATATGTATATATATGAGCTGGTGTGTACCCCTACGGTACTGTGTGATAATATATGTATATATATGAGCTGGTGTGTACCCCTACGGTACTGTGTGATAATATATGTATATATATGAGCTGGTGTGTACCCCTACGGTACTGTGTGATAATATATGTATATATATGAGCTGGTGTGTACCCCTACGGTACTGTGTGATAATATATGTATATATATGAGCTGGTGTGTACCCCTACGGTACTGTGTGATAATATATGTATATATATGAGCTGGTGTGTACCCCTACGGTACTGTGTGATAATATATGTATATATATGAGCTGGTGTGTTTAGGTTCAACTATATAGATGTTCTATGTGTTATTAGCATATATTCAATATTTTGTTCAGAATAAATTTTTCTACAAATGATGTCCTATTCCCTATATAGTGTCCTTAAACCACCTGGGACCAGTCCCTGTTCTCTAATGATAATGTATTATTCCCTATATAGTGTCCATAAACCACCTGGGACCAGTCCCTGTTCTCTAATGATAATGATAATGTATTATTCCCTATATAGTGTCCTTAAACCACCTGGGACCAGTCCCTGTTCTCTAATGATAATGATAATGTATTATTCCCTATATAGTGTCCTTAAACCACCTGGGACCAGTCCCTGTTCTCTAATGATAATGTATTATTCCCTATATAGTGTCCTTAAACCACCTGGGACCAGTCCCTGTTCTCTAATGATAATGTAGTATTCCCTATATAGTGTCCTTAAACCACCTGGGACCAGTCCCTGTTCTCTAATGATAATGTAGTATTCCCTATATAGTGTCCTTAAACCACCTGGGACCAGGCCCTGTTCTCTAATGATGATGTATTATTCCCTATATAGTGTCCTTAAACCACCTGGGACCAGTCCCTGTTCTCTAATGATAATGTAGTATTCCCTATATAGTGTCCTTAAACCACCTGGGACCAGTCCCTGTTCTCTAATGATAATGTAGTATTCCCTATATAGTGTCCTTAAACCACCTGGGACCAGTCCCTGTTCTCTAATGATAATGTAGTATTCCCTATATAGTGTCCTTAAACCACCTGGGACCAGTCCCTGTTCTCTAATGACAATGTAGTATTCCCTATATAGTGTCCTTAAACCACCTGGGACCAGTCCCTGTTCTCTAATGATGATGATAATGTAGTATTCCCTATATAGTGTCCTTAAACCACCTGGGACCAGTCCCTGTTCTCTAATGATAATGTATTATTCCCTATATAGTGTCCTTAAACCACCTGGGACCAGTCCCTGTTCTCTAATGATAATGTAGTATTCCCTATATAGTGTCCTTAAACCACCTGGGACCAGTCCCTGTTCTCTAATGATAATGTAGTATTCCCTATATAGTGTCCTTAAACCACCTGGGACCAGTCCCTGTTCTCTAGTGATAATGTAGTATTCCCTATATAGTGTCCTTAAACCACCTGGGACCAGTCCCCTGTTCTCTGGGACCAGTCCCTGTTAATGTAGTATTCCCTATATAGTGTCCTTAAACCACCTGGGACCAGTCCCTGTTCTCTAATGATAATGTAGTATTCCCTATATAGTGTCCTTAAACCACCTGGGACCAGTCCCTGTTCTCTAATGATAATAGTTATAACCTGTCTCTACTCTCTATAGGTTGTAGTTATAACCTGTCTCTTCTCTCTATAGGTTGTAGTTATAACCTGTCTCTTCTCTCTATAGGTTGTAGTTATAACCTGTCTCTACTCTCTATAGGTTGTAGTTATAACCTGTCTCTACTCTCTATAGGTTGTAGGTCTGGTATAACCTGTCTCTACTCTCTATAGGTTGTAGTTATAACCTGTCTCTACTCTCTATAGGTTGTAGTTATAACCTGTCTTTACTCTCTATAGGTTGTAGTTATAACCTGTCTCTTCTCTCTATAGGTTGTAGTTATAACCTGTCTCTTCTCTCTATAGGTTGTAGTTATAACCTGTCTCTACTCTCTATAGGTTGTAGTTATAACCTGTCTCTACTCTCTATAGGTTGTAGTTATAACCTGTCTCTACTCTCTATAGGTTGTAGTTATAACCTGTCTCTTCTCTCTATAGGTTGTAGTTATAACCTGTCTCTACTCTCTATAGGTTGTAGTTATAACCTGTCTCTACTCTCTATAGGTTGTAGTTATAACCTGTCTCTTCTCTCTATAGGTTGTAGTTATAACCTGTCTCTTCTCTCTATAGGTTGTAGTTATAACCTGTCTCTACTCTCTATAGGTTGTAGTTATAACCTGTCTCTACTCTCTATAGGTTGTAGTTATAACCTGTCTCTACTCTCTATAGGTTGTAGTTATAACCTGTCTCTACTCTCTATAGGTTGTAGTTATAACCTGTCTCTACTCTCTATAGGTTGTAGGTATAACCTGTCTCTACTCTCTATAGGTTGTAGTTATAACCTGTCTCTACTCTCTATAGGTTGTAGATATAACCTGTCTCTTCTCTCTATAGGTTGTAGTTATAACCTGTCTCTACTCTCTATAGGTTGTAGTTATAACCTGTCTCTTCTCTCTATAGGTTGTAGGTATAACCTGTCTCTACTCTCTATAGGTTGTAGTTATAACCTGTCTCTTCTCTCTATAGGTTGTAGTTATAACCTGTCTCTACTCTCTATAGGTTGTAGTTATAACCTGTCTCTACTCTCTATAGGTTGTAGTTATAACCTGTCTCTTCTCTCTATAGGTTGTAGTTATAACCTGTCTCTACTCTCTATAGGTTGTAGTTATAACCTGTCTCTACTCTCTATAGGTTGTAGTTATAACCTGTCTCTTCTCTCTATAGGTTGTAGTTATAACCTGTCTCTACTCTCTATAGGTTGTAGATATAACCTGTCTCTACTCTCTATAGGTTGTAGATATAACCTGTCTCTACTCTCTATAGGTTGTAGGTCTGGTGACCAGGAAGGACTTGGCTCGCTACCACCTGGGGAAACACGGACTGGAGGAGATGCAACTGGCTCAGACATGAGCACATCCTACTATCATTACTACCACACACACACACACACACACACACACACACACACACACACACACACACACACACACACACACACACACACACACACACACACACACACACACACACACACACACACACACACGACCGAGAGACTACACTGGTCACCTGTTGCCTAGTTACCTGTGAGACCCCCCAATCTATGCATTCTGATACTCCCGGGGTTAGAGGTCAGGGGTCCTTGTCAATCACCGATGCCAAAACAGTCCGTCTGACTTTCACCATAACAGCATAACAACTACAGCCTCTCGCTCTCGCTCTCTCGCCCTCTCTCTCTTGCCCTCTCTCTCTCGCTCTCTCTCTCTCTCTCGCCCTCTCTCTCTCTCTCTCTCTCTCTCTCTCTCTCGCCCTCTCTCTCTCTCTCTCTCTCTCACTCTCTCTCTCTCTCGCCTCTCTCTCTCTCTCTCTTCTCTCTCTCTCTCTCTCTCTCTCTCTCTCTCTCTCTCTCTCTCTCTCTCTCTCTCTCTCTCTCTCTCTCTCTCTCTCTCTCTCGTCCTCTCTCTCTCGCCCTCTCTCTCTCTCTCTCTCTCTCGCCCTCTCTCTCTCTCGCCCTCTCTCTCTCTCGCCCTCTCTCTCTCTGTCTCTTTCTCTCTCTGTCTCTCTCTCTCTCTCTCTCTCGCTCTCTCTCTCTCTCTCCCTCTCTGTCTCTCTCTCTCTCTCTCTGTCTCTGTCTCTGTCTCTGTCTCTGTCTCTCTGTCTCTTCTCTCTCTCTCTGTCTCTCTTGTCTCTGTCTCTGTCTCTCTCTGTCTCTCAACAAGGCTATAATGCTTTATAAGACTTGTCTTTCTGTGGTTTTATAATGATTCTGACTCGTTTCTGACATCCATTTTGAGTCTGTTGATAAGTGGCCTTATCGAAAGCCATTATGACGTCATGAGTTTACAAAGCATTATAAGGGCTCCTATAGATGCGCCATAATGCATTATAAGGGCTCCTATAGATGCGCTATAATGCATTATAAGGGCTCCTATAGATGCGCTATAATGCATTATAAGGGCTCCGATAGATGCGCTATAATACATTATAAGGGCTCCTATAGATGCGCTATAATACATTATAAGGGCTCCTATAGATGCGCTATAATGCATTATAAGGGCTCCTATAGATGCGCTATAATGCATTATAAGGGCTCCTATAGATGCGCTATAATGCATTATAAGGGCTCCTATAGATGCACTATAATGCATTATAAGGGCTCCTATAGATGCGCTATAATGCATCATAAGGGCTCCTATAGATGCACTATAATGCATTATAAGGGCTCATATAGATGCACTACAATACATTATAAGGGCTCCTATAGATGCACTATAATGCATTATAAGGGCTCCTATAGATGCGCTATAATGCATTATAAGGGCTCCTATAGATGCACTATAATGCATTATAAGGGCTCCTATAGATGCGCTATACTGCATTATAAGGGCTCCTATAGATGCTATAATGCATTATAAGGGCTCCTATAGATGCACTATAATGCAGTATAAGGGCTCCTATAGATGCATTATAAGGGCTCCTATAGATGCACTATAATACATTATAAGGGCTCCTATAGATGCTATAATGCATTATAAGGGCTCCTATAGATGCGCTATAATGCATCATACCTGTTGGCGCTTTAATGAAGACTCTCCCTGACACAACACGTTAAGCCTGCTGATAAATCTGATTTGCACTGTGTGAAATGAAGGAGATGAAGAAGGACGCTTTTATTTATTCTGGATTTGTTTTAAAGTAGTCTGTCGACCCCACTGGGAGAGGCTGCTGAGACTACAGACCTTTTATTCATGGTTTCTGTTGGGAGACTTCATTCAGTAGGAAATGACGCGAGGTCAGAATTTGCAGGTATGTTTTGTATTTTGCGGAGGTTTCCCAACGTGGAATTAGAATGAATGTATTGAAATGAATAGAAATGAATTGTTATTCATGGCTCGCTCCTGGTGACATTTGGACTGCAGTGATCGTCTGCGTCCACTAGGGGGGGTTGTTGAGGTCTGTAGCTTTCCTAGCAGAACACAGTGGTTGTGGGATTGAAATGAAGGTATTTATGACAGTGTATACAACATGTACGTGGCCAGGGGTTTCTCCTGACATAACCTAACCAGGGAAACCTCTGGGCTGGGGTTTCTCCTGACATGTCCTAACCAGGGAAACCTCTGGCCAGGGGTTTCTCCTGACATGTCCTAACCAGGGAAACCTCTGGGCTGGGGTTTCTCCTGACATGACCTAACCAGGGAAACCTCTGGGCTGGGGTTTCTCCTGACATAACCTAACCAGGGAAACCTCTGGCCAGGGGTTTCTCCTGACATGTCCTAACCAGGGAAACCTCTGGCCAGGGGTTTCTCCTGACATATCCTAACCAGGGAAACCTCTGGGCTGGGGTTGGGCGCTACCCACACTTCCATGCTGTTCCTGTACCATACTGGGGTGTACGGTACTACCAGAAGTGCACACAAAGACACTATTTCAAATTATTATTATTTTTATTATTTTAAACATTTTACGATATGGAAAATCATACCGTGGGTATTTTGAAATACCCTGGTATACAGTATATCGGCCTACTCTGGACCCTCAGTATATACTACTGCCTGTATAGGTATATAGGCCTACTCTGGACCCTCAGTATATACTACTGCCTGTATAGGTATATAGGCCTACTCTGGACCCTCAGTATATACTACTGCCTGTATAGGTATATAGGCCTACTCTGGACCCTCAGTATATACTACTGCCTGTATAGGTATATAGGCCTACTCTGGACCCTCAGTATATACTACTGCCTGTATAGGTATACAGGTCTACTCTGGACCCTCAGTATATACTACTGCCTGTATAGGTATATAGGTCTACTCTGGACCCTCAGTATATACTACTGCCTGTATAGGTATATAGGTCTACTCTGGACCCTCAGTATATACTACTGCCTGTATAGGTATATAGGTCTACTCTGGACCCTCAGTATATACTACTGCCTGTATAGGTATATAGGCCTACTCTGGACCCTCAGTATATACTACTGCCTGTATAGGTATATAGGTCTACTCTGGACCCTCAGTATATACTACTGCCTGTATAGGGATGTTATGTTACGAACTCTGCTTGTGTTCTAGATGGAACCCTATATAGTTCACTATATCTCGCTGTCTGTCTGTCTCCCTCTCTCTCTGTCTCTCTCCCTCTCTGTCTGTCTGTCTCTCCTCTCCCTCTCGGTCTGTCTGTCTCTCCCTCTCGGTCTGTCTCTCTCTCTCTCGGTCTGTCTCTCTCTCTCTCTCTCCCTCTCGGTCTGTCTGTCTCTCTCCCTCTCTGTCTGTCTGTCTGTCTCTCTCTCCCTCTCGGTCTGTCTGTCTGTCTCCCTCTCTCTCTGTCTCTCTGTCTCTCTGTCTGTCTGTCTCTCTCCCTCTCGGTCTGTCTGTCTCTCTCCCTCCCTCTCGGTCTGTCTGTCTCTCTCCCTCCCTCTCGGTCTGTCTGTCTCTCTCCCTCCCTCTCGGTCTGTCTGTCTCTCTCCCTCCCTCTCGGTCTGTCTGTCTCTCTCCCTCCCTCTCGGTCTGTCTGTCTCTCTCTCTCCCTCTCGGTCTGTCTGTCTCTCTCCCTCCCTCTCGGTCTGTCTGTCTCTCTCCCTCCCTCTCGGTCAGTCTGTCTCTCTCCCTCCCTCTCGGTCTGTCTGTCTCTCTTTTTCCCTCTCGGTCTGTCTGTCTCTCTCCCTCCCTCTCGGTCAGTCTGTCTCTCTCCCTCCCTCTCGGTCTGTCTGTCTCTCTTTTTCCCTCTCGGTCTGTCTGTCTCTCTCTCTCCCTCTCGGTCTGTCTGTCTCTCTCTCTCTCCTTCTCGGTCTGTCTGTCTCTCTCTCTCCCTCTCGGTCTGTCTGTCTCTCTCTCTCCCTCTCGGTCTGTCTGTCTCTCTCTCTCCCTCTCGGTCTGTCTGTCTCTCTCTCTCCCTCTCGGTCTGTCTGTCTCTCTCTCTCCCTCTCGGTCTGTCTGTCTCTCTCTCTCCCTCTCGGTCTGTCTGTCTCTCTCTCTCTCTCTCTCCCTCTCGGTCTGTCTGTCTCTCTCTCTCTCTCTCTCCCTCTCGGTCTGTCTGTCTCTCTCTCTCTCTCTCTCTCCCTCTCGGTCTGTCTCTCTCTCTCTCTCTCTCTCCCTCTCGGTCTGTCTCTCTCTCTCTCTCTCTCTCCCTCTCGGTCTGTCTGTCTCTCTCTCGCTCTCAGTCTGTCTGTCTCTGTCTGTCTCCCTCTCTCCCTCTCGGTCTGTCTGTCTCTCCCTCTCTGTCTCTCTCCCTCTCGGTCTGTCTGTCTCTCTCTCTCCCTCTCGGTCTGTCTGTCTCTCTCCCTCCCTCTCGGTCTGTCTCTCTCTCTCTCTCCCTCTCGGTCTGTCTCTCTCTCTCTCTCTCTCTCCCTCTCGGTCTGTCTCTCTCTCTCTCTCTCTCTCCCTCTCGGTCTGTCTGTCTCTCTCTCGCTCTCCCTCTCGGTCTGTCTCTCTCTCTCCCTCTCGGTCTGTCTGTCTCTGTCTGTCTCCCTCTCTCCCTCTCGGTCTGTCTGTCTCTCTGTCTGTCTCTCTCTCTCTCCCTCTCGGTCTGTCTGTCTCTCTCTCTCCCTCTCGGTCTGTCTGTCTCTCTCTCTCCCTCTCGGTCTGTCTGTCTCTCTCTCTCCCTCTCGGTCTGTCTGTCTCTCTCTCTCCCTCTCGGTCTGTCTGTCTCTCTCTCTCCCTCTCGGTCTGTCTGTCTCTCTCTCTCCCTCTCGGTCTGTCGGTCTCTCTCTCTCCCTCTCGGTCTGTCTGTCTCTCACTCTCCCTCTCGGTCTGTCTGTCTCTCTCTCTCCCTCTCGGTCTGTCTGTCTCTCTCTCTCCCTCTCGGTCTGTCTGTCTCTCTCTCCCCCTCTCGGTCTGTCTGTCTCTCTCTCCCCTCTCGGTCTGTCTGTCTCTCTCTCCCCCTCTCGGTCTGTCTGTCTCTCTCTCCCCCTCTCGGTCTGTCTGTCTCTCTCTCCCCCTCTCGGTCTGTCTGTCTCTCTCTCTCCCTCTCGGTCTGTCTGTCTCTCTCTCCCCTCTCGGTCTGTCTGTCTCTCTCTCTCCCTCTCGGTCTGTCTGTCTCTCTCTCTCCCTCTCGGTCTGTCTGTCTCTCTCTCTCCCTCTCGGTCTGTCTGTCTCTCTCTCCCCTCTCGGTCTGTCTGTCTCTCTCTCCCCTCTCGGTCTGTCTGTCTCTCTCTCCCCTCTCGGTCTGTCTGTCTCTCTCTCCCCCTCTCGGTCTGTCTGTCTCTCTCTCCCCCTCTCGGTCTGTCTGTCTCTCTCTCCCCCTCTCGGTCTGTCTGTCTCTCTCTCCCCTCTCGGTCTGTCTGTCTCTCTCTCCCCCTCTCGGTCTGTCTGTCTCTCTCTCCCCCTCTCGGTCTGTCTGTCTCTCTCTCCCCTCTCGGTCTGTCTGTCTCTCTCTCCCCCTCTCGGTCTGTCTGTCTCTCTCTCCCCCTCTCGGTCTGTCTCTCTCTCCCCCTCTCGGTCTGTCTGTCTCTCTCTCTCGGTCTGTCTGTCTCTCTCTCTCGGTCTGTCTGTCTCTCTCTCTCCCTCTCGGTCTGTCTCTCTCTCTCTCTCCCTCTCGGTCTGTCTCTCTCTCTCTCTCCCTCTCGGTCTCTCTCTCTGTCTCTCTCTCTCTCTCTCTCTGTCTCTCTCTCTCTCTCTATCTCTACAGCTGTAGGGTCAGATTAGACCCCCTGGTTTGACTCCAAACAGCTGTAGGGTCAGATTAGACCCCTGGTTTGACCCCAAACAGCTGTAGGTTCAGATTGGACCCCCTGGTTTGACTCCAAACAGCTGTAGGGTCAGATTAGACCCCCTGGTTAGACTCCAAACAGCTGTAGGGTCAGATTGGACCCCCTGGTTAGACCCCAAACAGCTGTAGGGTCAGATTGGACCCCCTGGTTAGACTCCAAACAGCTGTAGGGTCAGATTGGACCCCCTGGTTTGACCCCAAACAGCTGTAGGGTCAGATTGGACCCCCTGGTTTGACCCCAAACAGCTGTAGGGTCAGATTGGACCCCCTGGTTTGACCCCAAACAGCTGTAGGGTCAGATTGGACCCCCTGGTTTGACCCCAAACAGCTGTAGGGTCAGATTAGACACCCTGGTTTGACTCCAAACAGCTGTAGGGTCAGATTGGACCCCCTGGTTAGACTCCAAACAGCTGTAGGGTCAGATTGGACCACCTGGTTTGACCCTCAACAAATCAACTTGTTTTTTTCTAGTTATTTTTCAGACATGATTTAAAATCTGTTGTTTTTCTTTCTTCTTTCAATCCTCTGTTTGTTTTGACACTTTGTCTTCGGTCACTGGATGATTTAGTCTGCATCTGAAATGGCACCCTGTTCCCTATGTAGGGCTCTGATCAGAAGTAGTGCACTATGTAGGGAATAGGGTGTTATAGAGCCCTGGCACCCTATTCCCTATGTAGGGCTCTGATCAGAAGTAGTGCACTATGTAGGGAATAGGGTGTTATAGAGCCCTGGCACCCTATTCCCTATGTAGGGCTCTGATCAGAAGTAGTGCACTATGTAGGGAATAGGGTGTTATAGAGCCCTGGCACCCTATTCCCTATGTAGGGCTCTGATCAGAAGTAGTGCACTATGTAGGGAATAGGGTGTTATAGAGCCCTGGCACCCTATTCCCTATGTAGGGCTCTGATCAGAAGTAGTGCACTATGTAGGGAATAGGGTGTTATAGAGCTCTGGCACCCTATTCCCTATGTAGGGCTCTGATCAGAAGTAGTGCACTCTGTAGGGAATAGGGTGTTATAGAGCTCTGGAACCCTATTCCCTATGTAGGGCTCTTATCAGAAGTAGTGCACTATGTAGGGAATAGGGTGTTATAGAGCTCTGGCACCCTATTCCCTATAGAGCTCTGATCAGAAGTAGTGCACTATGTAGGGAATAGGGTGCCATTTGGAACGTAGATTTACTCTGTGTTGCTTTTTTTTGTTTTGTGTTTTTTGTACAGTTCTAGATGTTCAGTAAAGTTGATCCTGTTTTGTAACTATTTGAAAACCCCCGTTTTGTGAACTAATAAAGTGATGTATTAATATCTGAGTCATGTTGTCTGTTAAAGACGGACCGCTGTGAGTCGCAGGACAACTGTGATGAGCAGCGGGTGTCCGTCCTGTCGCCTCTGACCAACGAATATTGGCCCCCCTGTTTTTGTATAAATTGTCTTGACAATTCTACATGTTGGGACACAGCAGGTGATTTACTGCACAGTGTCAGTTAGTGAATCTCTGACTCTCCTTCTCTCTCCCTCCACTTTCTCTTGGTTACACATGTTAGTGAATCTCCTTCTCTCTCCCTCCACTTTCTCTTGGTTACACATGTTAGTGAATCTCTGACTCTCCTTCTCTCTCCCTCCACTTTCTCTTGGTTACACATGTTAGTGAATCTCCTTCTCTCTCCCTCCACTTTCTCTTGGTTACACATGTTAGTGAATCTCTGACTCTCCTTCTCTCTCCCTCCACTTTCTCTTGGTTACGCCATTGGTTAAGACACCAAGGCAAAACAGATGACAAAAGCATGTTATACTGCACTATGAATCAAGGGGCAGAATGGCAAGAAGGACAAAAACCGTTCAGCAGCACAGATCTGAAGTCAATAAGGAAGTAGTTCATATTTAATAGACAGCAGGAAGTGTAAAACACACAGAGTGAGATTCCCAAAGGCTGGAGCCCAGAGTGAGATTCCCAAAGGCTGGAGCCCAGAGTGAGATTCCCAAAGGCTGGGGCCCAGAGTGAGATTCCCAAAGGCTGGAGCCCAGAGTGAGATTCCCAAAGGCTGGAGCCCAGAGTGAGATTCCCAAAGGCTGGAGCCCAGAGTGAGATTCCCAAAGGCTGGAGCCCAGAGTGAGATTCCCAAAGGCTGGAGCCCAGAGTGAGATTCCCAAAGGCTGGAGCCCAGAGTGAGATTCCCAAAGGCTGGAGCCCAGAGTGAGATTCCCAAAGGCTGGAGCCCAGAGTGAGATTCCCAAAGGCTGAAGCCCAGAGTGAGATTCCCAAAGGCCGGAGCGTCGGCCTTCTCAACCCTCCAATTTCGCTCCAGTAACGAGGGCGTGCCCGGCCCAACATGCATCTGTAGTCTGCTACTGTACTACTATAGCCCCTTGCTTTAGCTGTCATGGAGTTAACAAAATATTATTATAAAGAAAATGATGAAACACACAGGTGATAAATCAAAGTGACTTACAAAGATGAGGACCAAGAGCAAGAGAGGGAGTGTGGTGATGTAGTGTCCACTACTAAAGAAGAGAGGGAGTGTGGTGATGTAGTGTCCACAACTAAAGAAGAGAGGGAGTGTGGTGATGTAGTGTCCACAACTAAAGAAGAGAGGGAGTGTGGTGATGTAGTGTCCACAACTAAAGAAGAGAGGGAGTGTGGGGATGTAGTGTCCACTACTAAAGAGAGGGAGTGTGGTGATGTAGTGTCCACTACTAAAGAGAGGGAGTGTGGTGATGTAGTGTCCACAACTAAAGAATCATAGTGGAATCTGAAAAGACACCTATCGTGAAAGCATGATGGTGTACTTAAATGCTAGAATTACAAAGTTATCTAAGTATTTATAAACAAACTCCGACCTCTTAAACATTTTCATGTTTGTTATATTATATGTACAATCGGACATAATTGATTTTGGCCCAATAGACCTGGCATATTCCCATGGTCAAGGAGCTTTCTGTTTTGATTGGGTTGTTTTACCTAAAAGCCTTTGGGCCTTCCTATATAAAATAAACTCTGCATCTCTGCCCAGCCTGGATGGAGGGGCCTAAAGGGTGTTTATCATCCTCAGTGGCTCTGAAAGTGAGGATGTTCTCCACCACTGGTTTGCTCTCCAAAGAGCATGAAGCCACAGACTGGCCTCCTGTTTCTAAGAATTCTGAAATTAAATTACAAGGCACTAATAAGTTGTTGTTTGTTTCATTTGTATTTCATTCTAAGTACGTCAGAGCCCACATGCGCAATTTATAGACCATAATGATTTAATACAACGAAATATTGTTTAGGGTACTAGGGGGTAACTAGCTCCCTCCACCTGTAATTCACATTAACACCACAAGATGTCACAATTATTTCCCCACCACTTTCCTGGCTGCCACTGCTCTTGCTCAACAATTTTTTGTTGTAGTTGTACATATTCCAATGAAGTTAGAGCTCCGAGAGAAAGAAAGAGAGAAAGAGAATAAGAGAGAGCAAACTTAAATTCACACGGGACACCGAATAGGACGGGAGAAATACTCCACATATAACAAACTGACCCTAGCCCCCCGACACAAACTACTGCAGCATAAATACTGGAGGCTGAGACAGGAGGGGTCAGGAGACACTGTGGCCCCATCCGAGGACACCCCCGGACAGGACCAAACAGGAAGGATATAACCCCACCCACTTTGCCAAAGCACAGCCCCCACACCACTAGAGGGATATCTTCAACCACCAACTTACCATCCTGAGACTATGCCGAGTATAGCCCACAAAGATCTCCGCCACGGCACAACCCAAGGGGGGGCGCCAACCCAGACAGGATGATCACATCAGTGACTCAACCCACTCAGGTGACGCACCCCCTCCAGGGACGGTATGAGAGAGCCCCAGTAAGCCAGTGACTCAGCCCCTGTAATAGGGTTAGAGGCAGAGAATCCCAGTGGAAAGAGGGGAACCGGCCAGGCAGAGACAGCAAGGGCGGTTCGTTGCTCCAGAGCCTTTCCGTTCACCTTCCCACTCCTGGGCCAGACTACACTCAATCATATGACCCACTGAAGAGATTAGTCTTCAGTAAAGACTTAAAGGTTGAGACCAAGTTTGCGTCTCTGACATGGGTAGGCAGACCGTTCCATAAAAGTGAAGCTCTATAGGAGAAAGCCCTGCCTCCAGCTGTTTGCTTAGAAATTCTAGGGACAATTAGGAGGCCTGCGTCTTGTGACCGTAGCGTACGTGTAGGTATGTACGGCAGGACCAAATCAGAGAGGTAGGTAGGAGCAAGCCCATGTAATGCTTTGTAGGTTAGCAGTAAAGTAGTAATATGTTGTATGAGTGTGTTGGGGGCAACTTGCCACCCCCATCCGCTCCTGACTAGTTCCCCCTTTACACCTGTCATTTAGACAATGACGAGCCCAGGGATAGTTTCTGCTGACTTCCATTTGTTTAATAACACTTTCCTTTTGGTTACTACATGATTCCAGATGTGTTATTTCATACTTTTGACGTCTTCACTATTATTCTACAGAAAACAGACTACTAGTGACATTAGATAAAATCCCTTGAATGAGTAGGTGTGTCAGAACTTTAGACTGGTGCTGTATGTACACACACACACACACACACACACACACACACACACACACACACACACACACACACACACACACACACACACACACACACACACACACACACACACACACACACACACACACACACACACATACATATCTGTGTATATACACACATACGCCCTAATGGCAGAGAGCCAGGAATGTGTTTTCAGAAAAGCCCTGATTCAACAAGACCTGAGACATGTAATTACAACCAAGCTTCTACACACACACACGTTTTGGGTATTTCTCATACTTCTGCTCAGAAGTGTTGGCGTGTGTGTGTGTATGTGTGTGTGTGATCTATGCCATGCCCCAGGGTAAGGTTTTTCTTCAGACTCAGCGTTTCTCCTTCATGTCTCCCTCCTCTGTTAACTCCACTCTCTCCCTCTCTTTATCCGTGAGCTCAGATAAGGGTAGGCGAAGGGACACATACACACTCTTCTCCCTCTTCCCCCACCTCTCCTCTCCCTCTCCCCCCCGTCTCTCCTCTCCCTCTCTTTATCTGTGAGCTCAGATAAGGGTAGGCGAAGGGACACATACACACTCTTCTCCCTCTTCCCCCACCTCTCCTCTCCCTCTCTTTATCTGTGAGCTCAGATAAGGGTAGGCGAAGGGACACATACACACTCTTCTCCCTCTTCCCCCATCTCTCCTCTCCCAATCCCCCATCCGTCTCTCCTCTCCCTCTCCCCCCATCCGTCTCTCCTCTCCCTCTCCCCCCCGCCTCTCCCTCTCCCCCCGTCTCTCCTCTCCCTATCCCCCCTCTCTCTCCTCTCCCTATCCCCCCGTCTCTCCATATCCCCCCTCTCTCTCCTCTCCCTATCCCCCGTCTCTCCTCTCCCTCTCCCCCGTCTCTCCTCTCCCTCTCTCCCCCCCGTCTCTCCTCTCCATATCCCCCCTCTCCTCTCTCTCCCCGTCTCCCTCCCTTTCCCCCGTCTCTCCTCTCCCTTTCCCCGTCTCTCCTCTCCCTTTCCCCCGTCTCTCCTCTCCCTTTCCCTTTCCTCCCCGTCTCTCCTCTCCTCTTCCCTTCCCCGTCTCTCCTCTCCCTCTCCCCCGTCTCCCCTCTCCCTTTCCCCTGTCTCTCCTCTCCCTCTCCCTTTCCCCCGTCTCTCCTCTCCCTTTCCCCCCGTCTCTCCTCTCCCCCCCCCCCGTCTCTCCTCTCCCCCGTCTCCCTCTCCCCGTCTCTCCTCTCCCTCTCTCCCTTTCCCCCCCGTCTCTCCTCTCCCTCCACTAGGTGGCAGTTCTACCTAAAAGTAAGATGACCAGAACTCAGTCTGAATGACTTGATGGATGATACAAACATACAAATAGTTAGAATAGATAGGATCAATGCCATACAGTTGGTGTCATTATCTAGAGTATATTCTATTCTATTCACCTGATGTATGGTACAGACATAGAAATATGTAGAATAGATAGGATCAATGCCATACAGTTGGTGTCATTATCTAGAGTATATTCTATTCTATTCACCTGATGTATGGTACAGACATACAAATAGTTAGAATAGATAGGATCAATGCCATACAGTTGGTGTCATTATCTAGAGTATATTCTATTCTATTCACCTGATGTATGGTACAGACATAGAAATATGTAGAATAGATAGGATCAATGCCATACAGTTGGTGTCATTATCTAGAGTATATTCTATTCTATTCACCTGATGTATGGTACAGACATAGAAATATGTAGAATAGATAGGATCAATGCTATGCAGTTGGTGTCATTATCTAGAGTATATTCTATTCTATTCACCTGATGTATGGTACAGACATAGAAATATGTAGAATAGATAGGATCAATGCCATACAGTTGGTGTCATTATCTAGAGTATATTCTATTCTATTCACCTGATGTATGGTACAGACATAGAAATATGTAGAATAGATAGGATCAATGCTATGCAGTTGGTGTCATTATCTAGAGTATATTCACTCCTATCCACTTGCTGTATAGTAGGCCTACGGACATATCATAGGTAGACTGGAAATAATGTCCCCTGTCTCATGTCTTCTCTACTCTATTCCCTTTCAAGCCTGGTATCAAAGTGTACATTATCTACTGTCACAGACCCCAGGTCGACGCACATATAACATCTCCTCACTGCTTCTATACCAGACACGAGATTCATCCCAAAATACCTGACATGAGATTCATCCCAAAATACCTGATACCAGACACGAGATTCATCCCAAAATACCTGATACCTGGCACGAGATTCATCCCAAAATACCTGATACCTGACACGAGATTCATCCCAAAATACCTGATACCTGACACGAGATTCATCCCAAAATACCTGACACGAGATTCATCCCAAAATACCTGACACGAGATTCATCCCAAAATACCTGACACGAGATTCATCCCAAAATACCTGGCACGAGATTCATCCCAAAATACCTGATACCTGACACGAGATTCATCCCAAAATACCTGATACCTGACACGAGATTCATCCCAAAATACCTGATACCTGACATGAGATTCATCCCAAAATACCTGATACCTGACACGAGATTCATCCCAAAATACCTGGCACGAGATTCATCCCAAAATACCTGACATGAGATTCATCCCAAAATACCTGACACGAGATTCATCCCAAAATACCTGATACCTGACACGAGATTCATCCCAAAATACCTGATACCTGACACGAGATTCATCCCAAAATACCTGATACCTGACACGAGATTCATCCCAAAATACCTGATACCTGGCACGAGATTCATCCCAAAATACCTGACACGAGATTCATCCCAAAATACCTGGCACGAGATTCATCCCAAAATACCTGATACCTGACACGAGATTCATCCCAAAATACCTGACACGAGATTCATCCCAAAATACCTGATACCTGACACGAGATTCATCCCAAAATACCTGATACCTGACACGAGATTCATCCCAAAATACCTGACACGAGATTCATCCCAAAATACCTGGCACGAGATTCATCCCAAAATACCTGACACGAGATTCATCCCAAAATACCTGGCACGAGATTCATCCCAAAATACCTGATACCTGACACGAGATTCATCCCAAAATACCTGATACCTGACACGAGATTCATCCCAAAATACCTGGCACGAGATTCATCCCAAAATACCTGATACCTGACACGAGATTCATCCCAAAATACCTGATACCTGACACGAGATTCATCCCAAAATACCTGATACCTGACACGAGATTCATCCCAAAATACCTGACACGAGATTCATCCCAAAATACCTGGCACGAGATTCATCCCAAAATACCTGATACCTGACACGAGATTCATCCCAAAATACCTGATACCTGACCTGATACACGAGATTCATCCCAAAATACCTGATACCTGACACGAGATTCATCCCAAAATACCTGATACCTGACACGAGATTCATCCCAAAATACCTGATACCTGACACGAGATTCATCCCAAAATACCTGATACCTGACACGAGATTCATCCCAAAATACCTGACATGAGATTCATCCCAAAATACCTGACACGAGATTCATCCCAAAATACCTGACACGAGATTCATCCCAAAATACCTGGCACGAGATTCATCCCAAAATACCTGATACCTGGCACGAGATTCATCCCAAAATACCTGATACCTGACACGAGATTCATCCCAAAATACCTGATACCTGACACGAGATTCATCCCAAAATACCTGACACGAGATTCATCCCAAAATACCTGACATGAGATTCATCCCAAAATACCTGATACCTGGCACGAGATTCATCCCAAAATACCTGACACGAGATTCATCCCAAAATACCTGATACCTGACACGAGATTCATCCCAAAATACCTGATACCTGACACGAGATTCATCCCAAAATACCTGATACCTGACACGAGATTCATCCCAAAATACCTGATACCTGACACGAGATTCATCCCAAAATACCTGATACCTGATACCTGAGATTCATCCCAAAATACCTGACACGAGATTCATCCCAAAATACCTGATACCTGACACGAGATTCATCCCAAAATACCTGATACCTGACACGAGATTCATCCCAAAATACCTGATACCTGACACGAGATTCATCCCAAAATACCTGATACCTGGCACGAGATTCATCCCAAAATACCTGACACGAGATTCATCCCAAAATACCTGGCACGAGATTCATCCCAAAATACCTGATACCTGACACGAGATTCATCCCAAAATACCTGACACGAGATTCATCCCAAAATACCTGATACCTGACACGAGATTCATCCCAAAATACCTGATACCTGACACGAGATTCATCCCAAAATACCTGATACCTGATACCTGAGATTCATCCCAAAATACCTGACACGAGATTCATCCCAAAATACCTGATACCTGACACGAGATTCATCCCAAAATACCTGATACCTGACACGAGATTCATCCCAAAATACCTGACACGAGATTCATCCCAAAATACCTGATACCTGACACGAGATTCATCCCAAAATACCTGATACCTGACACGAGATTCATCCCAAAATACCTGATACCTGACACGAGATTCATCCCAAAATACCTGATACCTGACACGAGATTCATCCCAAAATACCTGATACCTGACACGAGATTCATCCCAAAATACCTGATACCTGACACGAGATTCATCCCAAAATACCTGATACCTGACACGAGATTCATCCCAAAATACCTGATACCTGACACGAGATTCATCCCAAAATACCTGATACCTGACACGAGATTCATCCCAAAATACCTGATACCTGACACGAGATTCATCCCAAAATACCTGACACGGGATTCATCCCAAAATACCTGATACCTGACACGAGATTCATCCCAAAATACCTGACACGAGATTCATCCCAATCCTAACAACGGCTAACGCCCCCCCCCCCTGATACCCCGAGTTCCCTTCCTTTTCGCCAATAGTTTACATACACAAAGTTCTGTGTCCAGTTAGACAAACAAGGGATAATACTAGTAGAGAGAACAAGGGATAATACTAGTGGCCCCCTAGAGAGAACAAGGGATAATACTAGTAGAGAGAACAAGGGATAATACTAGTAGAGAGAACAAGGGATAATACTAGTAGCCCCCTAGAGAGAACAAGGGATCATACTAGTAGAGAGAACAAGGGATAATACTAGTAGAGAGAACAAGGGATATTACTAGTAGCCCTCTAGAGAGAACAAGGGATAATACTAGTAGAGAGAACAAGGGATATTACTAGTAGCCCCCTAGAGAGAACAAGGGATAATACTAGTAGAGAGAACAAGGGATAATACTAGTAGAGAGAACAAGGGATAATACTAGTAGAGAGAACAAGGGATAATACTAGTAGCCCCCTAGAGAGAACAAGGGATAATACTAGTAGAGAGAACAAGGGATAATACTAGTAGAGAGAACAAGGGATAATACTAGTAGCCCCTATAGAGAACAAGGGATAATACTAGTGGCCCCCTAGAGAGAACAAGGGATAATACTAGTAGAGAGAACAAGGGATAATACTAGTAGCCCCTATAGAGAACAAGGGATAATACTAGTGGCCCCCTAGAGAGAACAAGGGATAATACTAGTAGCCCCCTAGAGAGAACAAGGGATAATACTAGTAGAGAGAACAAGGGATAATACTAGTAGAGAGAACAAGGGATAATACTAGTAGAGAGAACAAGGGATAATACTAGTAGAGAGAACAAGGGATAATACTAGTAGCCCCCTATAGAGAACAAGGGATAATACTAGTAGAGAGAACAAGGGATAATACTAGTAGAGAGAACAAGGGATAATACTAGTAGAGAGAACAAGGGATAATACTAGTAGCCCCCTATAGAGAACAAGGGATAATACTAGTAGAGAGAACAAGGGATAATACTAGTAGAGAGAACAAGGGATAATACTAGTAGAGAGAACAAGGGATAATACTAGTATAGAGAACAAGGGATAATACTAGTAGAGAGAACAAGGGATAATACTAGTAGAGAGAACAAGGGATAATACTAGTATAGAGAACAAGGGATAATACTAGTAGAGAGAACAAGGGATAATACTAGTAGAGAGAACAAGGGATAATACTAGTAGCCCCCTAGAGAGAACAAGGGATAATACTAGTAGAGAGAACAAGGGATAATACTAGTAGAGAGAACAAGGGATAATACTAGTAGAGAGAACAAGGGATAATACTAGTAGAGAGAACAAGGGATAATACTAGTAGAGAGAACAAGGGATAATACTAGTAGAGAGAACAAGGGATAATACTAGTAGAGAGAACAAGGGATAATACTAGTAGCCCCCTATAGAGAACAAGGGATAATACTAGTAGAGAGAACAAGGGATAATACTAGTAGCCCCCTAGAGAGAACAAGGGATAATACTAGTAGAGAGAACAAGGGATAATACTAGTAGCCCCCTAGAGAGAACAAGGGATAATACTAGTAGCCCCCTAGAGAGAACAAGGGATAATACTAGTAGAGAGAACAAGGGATAATACTAGTAGAGAGAACAAGGGATAATACTAGTAGCCCCTAGAGAGAACAAGGGATAATACTAGTAGAGAGAACAAGGGATAATACTAGTAGAGAGAACAAGGGATAATACTAGTAGAGAGAACAAGGGATAATACTAGTAGCCCCCTAGAGAGAACAAGGGATAATACTAGTAGAGAGAACAAGGGATAATACTAGTAGAGAGAACAAGGGATAATACTAGTAGAGAGAACAAGGGATAATACTAGTAGCCCCCTAGAGAGAACAAGGGATAATACTAGTAGAGAGAACAAGGGATAATACTAGTAGAGAGAACAAGGGATAATACTAGTAGAGAGAACAAGGGATAATACTAGTAGAGAGAACAAGGGATAATACTAGTAGAGAGAACAAGGGATAATACTAGTAGAGAGAACAAGGGATAATACTAGTAGCCCCCTAGAGAGAACAAGGGATAATACTAGTAGAGAGAACAAGGGATAATACTAGTAGAGAGAACAAGGGATAGTACTAGTAGAGAGAACAAGGGATAATACTAGTAGCCCTCTAGAGAGAACAAGGGATAATACTAGTAGCCCCCTAGAGAGAACAAGGGATAATACTAGTAGCCCCTAGAGAGAACAAGGGATAATACTAGTAGCCCCCTAGAGAGAACAAGGGATAATACTAGTAGCCCCCTAGAGAGAACAAGGGATAATACTAGTAGAGAGAACAAGGGATAATACTAGTAGCCCCCTAGAGAGAACAAGGGATAATACTAGTAGCCCCCTAGAGAGAACAAGGGATAATACTAGTAGCCCCCTAGAGAGAACAAGGGATAATACTAGTAGCCCCCTAGAGAGAACAAGGGATAATACTAGTAGCCCCCTAGAGAGAACAAGGGATAATACTAGTAGAGAGAACAAGGGATAATACTAGTAGCCCCCTATAGAGAACAGGGGATAGTACTAGTAGAGAGAACAAGGGATAATACTAGTAGAGAGAACAAGGGATAATACTAGTAGCCCCCTAGAGAGAACAAGGGATAATACTAGTAGAGAGAACAAGGGATAATACTAGTAGAGAGAACAAGGGATAATACTAGTAGCCCTCTAGAGAGAACAAGGGATAATACTAGTAGCCCCCTAGAGAGAACAAGGGATAATACTAGTAGAGAGAACAAGGGATAATACTAGTAGAGAGAACAAGGGATAATACTAGTAGCCCCCTAGAGAGAACAAGGGATAATACTAGTAGCCCCCTAGAGAGAACAAGGGATAATACTAGTAGAGAGAACAAGGGATAATACTAGTAGAGAGAACAAGGGATAATACTAGTAGCCCCCTAGAGAGAACAAGGGATCATACTAGTAGAGAGAACAAGGGATAATACTAGTAGAGAGAACAAGGGATAGTACTAGTAGAGAGAACAAGGGATAATACTAGTAGCCCTCTAGAGAGAACAAGGGATAATACTAGTAGCCCCCTAGAGAGAACAAGGGATAATACTAGTAGCCCCCTAGAGAGAACAAGGGATAATACTAGTAGAGAGAACAAGGGATAATACTAGTAGAGAGAACAAGGGATAATACTAGTAGCCCCTAGAGAGAACAAGGGATAATACTAGTAGAGAGAACAAGGGATAATACTAGTAGAGAGAACAAGGGATAATACTAGTAGAGAGAACAAGGGATAATACTAGTAGAGAGAACAAGGGATAATACTAGTAGAGAGAACAAGGGATAATACTAGTAGAGAGAACAAGGGATAATACTAGTAGAGAGAACAAGGGATAATACTAGTAGCCCCCTAGAGAGAACAAGGGATAATACTAGTAGAGAGAACAAGGGATAATACTAGTAGAGAGAACAAGGGATAATACTAGTAGCCCCCTAGAGAGAACAAGGGATAATACTAGTAGAGAGAACAAGGGATAATACTAGTAGCCCCCTAGAGAGAACAAGGGATAATACTAGTAGAGAGAACAAGGGATAATACTAGTAGAGAGAACAAGGGATAATACTAGTAGAGAGAACAAGGGATAATACTAGTAGAGAGAACAAGGGATAATACTAGTAGCCCCCTATAGAGAACAAGGGATAATACTAGTAGAGAGAACAAGGGATAATACTAGTAGCCCCCTAGAGAGAACAAGGGATAATACTAGTAGCCCCCTAGAGAGAACAAGGGATAATACTAGTAGCCCCCTAGAGAGAACAAGGGATAATACTAGTAGAGAGAACAAGGGATAATACTAGTAGCCCCCTAGAGAGAACAAGGGATAATACTAGTAGCCCCCTAGAGAGAACAAGGGATAATACTAGTAGAGAGAACAAGGGATAATACTAGTAGAGAGAACAAGGGATAATACTAGTAGCCCCCTAGAGAGAACAAGCCTGCTTTACTTAATGTCTCCTCACAACAAACAACCCAACCTGGTCTCAGAGCATTTCATATGATTCTTTACGTAAAAACGAGACACTCCATTTAGTATGACAGGTTATGTTTGGTGTGGTTACATATGTTGGTTGGGGTGGGATGGGTGAACGTGAGCGCGAATGTCTCGCAACTCACAGGTTGCGAGTTCGAATCTCATCATGGACATCTTTAACATTTCTAGCAAATTAGCTACTTTTCAACTACTTGGTATGTTAGCTAACCCTTCCCCTAAAACCTAACCTTGACCCTTTTAACTAACCCTTCACCAAACCCTAACCTTAAACCATAGCCTAGCTAACGTTAGCGAGCTAGCTAACCCTCCCCCTAAACCTAACCTTGACCCTTTTAACTAACCCTTCACCTAACCCTAGCTAACGTTAGCGAGCTAGCTAACCCTTCACCTAAACCTAACCTTAAACATTTAACCTAACCTTAAACCCTAGCCTAGCTAACGTTAGCGAGCTAGCTAACCCTTCACCTAAACCTAACCTTAAACATTTAACCTAATCTTAAACCCTAGCCTAGCTGACGTTAGCGAGCTAGCTAACCCTTCACCTAAACCTAACCTTAAACATTTAACCTAACCTTAAACCCTAGCCTAGCTAACGTTAGCGAGCTAGCTAACCCTTCACCTAAACCTAACCTTAAACATTTAACCTAACCTTAAACCCTAGCCTAGCTAACGTTAGCGAGCTAGCTAACCCTTCACCTAAACCTAACCTTAAACATTTAACCTAACCTTAAACCCTAGCCTAGCTAACGTTAGCGAGCTAGCTAACCCTTCACCTAAACCTAACCTTAAACATTTAACCTAACCTTAAACCCTAGCCTAGCTAACGTTAGCGAGCTAGCTAACCCTTCACCTAAACCTAACCTTAAACATTTAACCTAACCTTAAACCCTAGCCTAGCTAACGTTAGCCATCTACCTACAATTCGGAACATATCATAGGTTTTTTGCAGCTTCGTTACCTAAGTTTTGCAATTCGTAACATATTGTACATTTTTCAAATTCGTAACATATAATGCAAATTGTAATTCGTTAAAATATCATACTAAATGGGTGATGGGCATCCACAAAATAATACATAACATATCATATCATACAAAAGAGAGTATCTCGTGTTTTGCGTAAAGAACAATACTTAATGCTCTGAGACCAGGTTGAACAAAGACACCACAGGCTTTTCTTTAACCGGGGAAAGACGTGTACAGCTACAGAAGACATCAGTAACGAAGTAACGGATGTTAAAGACTTGTGTCATTTCGTGTGTACCGATCTTATTGGTGTATACGTTTATTTCCTGCTCAGAGAAAGTGAGAGAGAGAGATCGAGACGCAGGAGAAATAGTTTGATTTCTGCGCAAGAAAAGTTTTACAGAACAAGTGTCCTTTGCTAAAAAGGTAAGAGTAATTATTTGTCATCTAATGCAACAGTATACTGTTGTGTTTGTTGTTTTGCTTGTAGGTTTGAGGTTGAGGTTTCCGTGGTAAATTGTCGGGTGATTGACGCAGTTGTAGAGAGATTTGGGCATTTGATGCGCGTTGATTGTCTGTAGATGATTTTGCGCGTATTGATAAAGTTGAGGGAAAGCACCTGACATCAGAAAGCCTACGGTAGGGCTATCTGTAAAGTAGGCCTATATGTAAAGTAGGCCTATATGTAAAAAGTTGTTGCACTTTTGAAAGACATCAGATACAGAATAGCTTTCTAGTAGGTGCCAAAGTAGGGCACTATACAGGCCTCTGACTACCGCCTGAGTGTACACACAGATAGATTTAAACAGATTGACTTTAAAGAGCAGATTCGCCATCATTAAATATTGATTCATAGGGACTCTTTATTATTCATCTGAATCATCTTACATTATTGATGTTGAACGCTGGTCAGAAATATCGGGTCCAGGGTAGAAATGGCACCCTATTCCCTATATAGTGCACTACCTTGGCACCCTATTCCCTATATAGTGCACTACCTTGGCACCCTATTCCCTATATAGTGCACTACCTTGGCACCCTATTCCCTATATAGTGCACTACCTTGGCACCCTATTCCCTATATAGTGCACTACCTTGGCACCCTATTCCCTATATAGTGCACTACCTTGGCACCCTATTCCCTATATAGTGCACTACTATGGCACCCTATTCCCTATATAGTGCACTACTTTGGCACGCTATTCCCCATATAGTGCACTACTTTGGCACCCTATTCCCTATATAGTGCCCTACTTTGGCACCCTATTCCCTATATAGTGCACTACTTTGGCACCCTATTCCCTATATAGTGCACTACTATGGCACCCTATTCCCTATATAGTGCACTACTTTTAACCTTGTTCCATAGGATCCTGCGTCTGGTCAAAAGTAGTTCACTATATAGAGGAATAGCAGGGTGCTGGGGGGAGGGGATGCTGATCCTAGATCTGTAGTTCAGGTTAGTATTGGGGGAGGGGATGCTGATCCTAGATCTGTAGTTCAGGTTAGTATTGGGGGAGCTGATCCTAGATCTGTATTTCAGGTTAGTATTGGGGGAGGGGAAGCTGATCCGAGATCTGTAGTTCAGGTTAGTGTTGGGGGAGGGGATGCTGATCCTAGATCTGTAGTTCAGGTTAGTATTGGGGGAGGGGAAGCTGATCCTAGATCTGTAGTTCAGGTTAGTATTGGCGGGAGGGTTAAGCCTAGATCTGTAGTTCAGGTTAGTATTGGGGGAGGGGATGCTGATCCTAGATCTGTAGTTCAGGTTAGTATTGGGGGAGCTGATCCTAGATCTGTAGTTCAGGTTAGTGTTGGGGGAGGGGATGCTGATCCTAGATCTGTAGTTCAGGTTAGTGTTGGGGCGAGGGGATGCTGATCCTAGATCTGTAGTTCAGGTTAGTATTGGGGGAGGGGATGCTGATCCGAGATCTGTAGTTCAGGTTAATATTGGGGGAGGGGATGCTGATCCTAGATCTGTATTTCAGGTTAGTGTTGGGGCGAGGGGATGCTGATCCTAGATCTGTAGTTCAGGTTAGTATTGGGGGAGGGGATGCTGATCCTAGATCTGTAGTTCAGGTTAGTGTTGGGGGAAGCTGATCCTAGATCTGTAGTTCAGGTTAGTGTTGGGGGAGGGGATGCTGATCCTAGATCTGTAGTTCAGGTTAGTATTGGGGGGAGTGGAAGCTGATCCTAGATCTGTAGTTCAGGTTAGTATTGGGGGGAGGGGAAGCTGATCCTAGATCTGTAGTTCAGGTTAGTATTGGGGGGAGTGGAAGCTGATCCTAGATCTGTAGTTCAGGTTAGTATTGGGGGGAGTGGAAGCTGATCCTAGAGTAGTTGATAAATGATTATAAGGGACAGTATTATATCTTACTGTGATAAGTATATATAATAACTCAGTTATTACAACCAGTAATAATGCATTAGTCTTTTCTGTTGGTAGTTGGTATGAAACTACAAGTTAATATTGTTGATCAACCCACTGTTGAGAAATGTTGGTCTGTCTTCCTCTTTTGAGTCAGCATGTGTGTGTGGTGCCTGCGTGTGTGGTGCCTGCGTGTGTGTGTGCGTGCGTGTGTGCCTGTGTGTGTGCCTGCGTGTGTGTGTGTGTGTCTGCGTGTGTGTGTGTGTGTGAGAGAGAATACACCATATTATTTGTTAATTCTTGTTTGAATCTGTGTGTGTGTGTGTGTGAATCTGTGTGTGTGTGTGTGTGTGTGTTTGAATCTGTGTGTGTGTGTGTTTGAATCTGTGTGTGTGTGTGTGTGTGTGTTTGAATCTGTGTGTGTGTGTGTGTGAATCTGTGTGTGTGTGTGTGTGTGTGTTTGAATCTGTGTGTGTGTGTGTTTGAATCTGTGTGTGTGTGTGTGTGTGTGTTTGAATCTGTGTGTGTGTGTGTGTGTGTGTTTGAATCTGTGTGTGTGTGTGTGTGTGTGTTTGAATCTGTGTGTGTGTGTGTGTGAATCTGTGTGTGTGTGTGTGTGTGTGTTTGAATCTGTGTGTGTGTGTGTTTGAATCTGTGTGTGTGTGTGTGTGTGTGTTTGAATCTGTGTGTGTGTGTGTGTGTGTGTGTGTGTTTGAATCTGTGTGTGTGTGTGTGTGTTTGAATCTGTGTGTGTGTGTGTGTGTGTGTGTGTGTGTGTGTGTGTGTGTGTGTGTGTGTGTGTGTGTGTGTGTGTGTGTGTGTGTGTGTGTGTGTGTGTGTGTGTGTGTGTGTGTGTGTGTGTGTGTGTGTGTTTGAATCTGTGTGTGCGTGTGTGTGTTTTCCTCTACTCTGAAAATCTTTTTTTGGCATCTTCATTTCCTCCTGAACTGTAGCTAACAGAAGAACCAGTCAGACCAGCTTCTCACTCTCTCACCATCCTCACTGAACAGACCTATAAACAGGCCTATAAACAGGCCTACACTACAAACAGGCCTACAAACAGACCTACAAACAGGCCTACAAACAGACCTACAAACAGGCCTACAAACAGGCCTACAAACAGACCTACAAACAGGCCTACAAACAGACCTACAAACAGGCCTACACTACAAACAGGCCTACAAACAGACCTACAAACAGGCCTACAAACAGGCCTACAAACAGACCTACAAACAGGCCTACAAACAGGCCTACACTACAAACAGGCCTACAAACAGACCTACAAACAGGCCTACAAACAGACCTACACTACAAACAGGCCTACAAACAGGCCTACACTACAAACAGGCCTACAAACAGGCCTACAAACAGACCTACACTACAAACAGGCCTACAAACAGGCCTACACTACAAACAGGCCTACACTACAAACAGACCTACAAACAGACCTACAAACAGGCCTACAAACAGGCCTACAAACAGACCTACAAACAGGCCTACAAACAGACCTACAAACAGGCCTACAAACAGACCTACACTACAAACAGGCCTATAAACAGGCCTATAAACAGGCCTATAAACAGGCCTATAAACAGGCCTACAAACAGACCTACAAACAGACCTACAAACAGGCCTACACTACAAACAGGCCTACAAACAGACCTACAAACAGGCCTACAAACAGACCTACAAACAGGCCTACACTACAAACAGGCCTACAAACAGACCTACAAACAGGCCTACAAACAGGCCTACAAACAGACCTACAAACAGGCCTACAAACAGACCTACAAACAGACCTACAAACAGGCCTACAAACAGACCTACACTACAAACAGACCTACAAACAGACCTACACTACAAACAGACCTACAAACAGACCTACACTACAAACAGACCTACAAACAGACCTACAAACAGACCTACAAACAGACCTACAAACAGGCCTACAAACAGACCTACACTACAAACAGGCCTACAAACAGACCTACACTACAAACAGGCCTACAAACAGGCCTACACTACAAACAGGCCTACAAACAGACCTACAAACAGGCCTACAAACAGACCTACAAACAGGCCTACAAACAGGCCTACAAACAGACCTACAAACAGGCCTACAAACAGACCTACACTACAAACAGACCTACACTACAAACAGGCCTACAAACAGGCCTACACTACAAACAGGCCTACAAACAGGCCTACACTACAAACAGGCCTACAAACAGACCTACAAACAGGCCTACAAACAGGCCTACAAACAGACCTACAAACAGGCCTACAAACAGACCTACAAACAGGCCTACAAACAGACCTACACTATAAACAGGCCTACAAACAGACCTACAAACAGACCTACAAACAGGCCTACACTACAAACAGGCCTACAAACAGACCTACAAACAGGCCTACAAACAGACCTACAAACAGGCCTACACTACAAACAGGCCTACAAACAGACCTACAAACAGACCTACAAACAGGCCTACAAACAGGCCTACAAACAGACCTACAAACAGACCTACAAACAGGCCTACACTACAAACAGACCTACAAACAGACCTACACTACAAACAGACCTACAAACAGGCCTACAAACAGACCTACAATACAAACAGGCCTACAAACAGACCTACAAACAGGCCTACAAACAGACCTACAAACAGACCTACAAACAGGCCTAACCTACAAACAGACCTACAAACAGACCTACAAACAGACCTACAAACAGAGCTACACTACAAACAGGCCTACAAACAGACCTACAAACAGACCTACACTACAAACAGGCCTACACTACAAACAGGCCTACAAACAGGCCTACAAACAGGCCTACAAACAGGCCTACACTACAAACAGGCCTACACTACAAACAGACCTACACTACAAACAGGCCTACACTACAAACAGACCTACAAACAGGCCTACACTACAAACAGACCTACAAACAGACCTACACTACAAACAGACCTACAAACAGGCCTACAAACAGACCTACAAACAGACCTACACTACAAACAGGCCTACACTACAAACAGGCCTACAAACAGACCTACAAACAGGCCTACAAACAGACCTACACTACAAACAGGCCTACACTACAAACAGACCTACACTACAAACAGGCCTACAAACAGACCTACATACAGACCTACAAACAGACCAACACTACAGACAGGCCTACAAACAGACCTACAAACAGACCTACAAACAGACCTACACTACAAACAGACCTACAAACAGACCTACACTACAAACAGACCTACACTACAAACAGACCTACAAACAGACCTACAAACAGGCCTACAAACAGACCTACAAACAGGCCTACACTACAAACAGACCTACAAACAGACCTACAAACAGACCTACAAACAGACCTACACTACAAACAGACCTACACTACAAACAGGCCTACAAACAGACCTACACTACATACAGACCTACAAACAGACCTACAAACAGACCTACAAACAGACCTACAAACAGGCCTACAAACAGGCCTACAAACAGACCTACACTACATACAGACCTACAAACAGACCTACATACAGACCTACAAACAGACCTACAAACAGACCTACAAACAGACCTACAAACAGACCTACACTACAAACAGGCCTACAAACAGACCTACACTATAAACAGGCCTACAAACAGACCTACAAACAGGCCTACAAACAGACCTACAAACAGACCTACAAACAGGCCTACAAACAGACCTACAAACAGACCTACACTACAAACAGACCTACAAACAGACCTACAAACAGACCTACAAACAGACCTACAAAAACAGGCCTACACCTACAAACAGGCCTACAAACAGGCCTACAAACAGACCTACAAACAGACCTACAAACAGACTACAAACAGACCTACACTACAAACAGGCCTACAGACCTACAAACAGGCCTACAAACAGACCTACAAACAGGCCTACAAACAGACCTACACCTACAAACAGACCTACAAACAGGCCTACAAACAGACCTACAAACAGACCTACAAACAGACCTACACTACAAACAGACCTACAAACAGACCTACACTACAAACAGGCCTACAAACAGACCTACACTATAAACAGGCCTACAAACAGACCTACAAACAGGCCTACAAACAGACCTACAAACAGACCTACAAACAGACCTACAAACAGACCTACACTACAAACAGGCCTACACTACAAACAGGCCTACAAACAGACCTACAAACAGGCCTACAAACAGACCTACACTACAAACAGGCCTACACTACAAACAGGCCTACAAACAGACCTACAAACAGACCTACAAACAGGCCTACACTACAAACAGGCCTACAAACAGACCTACAAACAGGCCTACAAACAGACCTACAAACAGGCCTACACTACAAACAGGCCTACAAACAGACCTACAAACAGGCCTACAAACAGGCCTACAAACAGGCCTACAAACAGGCCTACAAACAGACCTACAAACAGACCTACAAACAGGCCTACACTACAAACAGACCTACAAACAGACCTACACTACAAACAGACCTACAAACAGGCCTACAAACAGACCTACACTACAAACAGGCCTACAAACAGACCTACAAACAGGCCTACAAACAGACCTACAAACAGACCTACAAACAGGCCTACACTACAAACAGACCTACACTACAAACAGGCCTACACTACAAACAGACCTACAAACAGGCCTACAAACAGACCTACAAACAGAGCTACACTACAAACAGGCCTACACTACAAACAGGCCTACAAACAGACCTACAAACAGGCCTACAAACAGACCTACAAACAGGCCTACAAACAGGCCTACACTACAAACAGACCTACAAACAGACCTACAAAAACAGGCCTACACTACAAACAGACCTACAAACAGGCCTACACTACAAACAGACCTACAAACAGACCTACACTACAAACAGACCTACAAACAGGCCTACAAACAGACCTACAAACAGACCTACACTACAAACAGGCCTACACTACAAACAGGCCTACAAACAGACCTACAAACAGGCCTACAAACAGACCTACACTACAAACAGGCCTACACTACAAACAGACCTACACTACAAACAGGCCTACAAACAGACCTACATACAGACCTACAAACAGGCCTACAAACAGACCTACACTACAAACAGGCCTACAAACAGGCCTACAAACAGGCCTACAAACAGACCTACAAACAGACCTACAAAAACAGACCTACAAACAGACCTACACAGACCTACAAACAGACCTACAAACAGACCTACAAACAGGCCTACAAACAGACCTACAAACAGACCTACAAACAGGCCTACACTACAAACAGACCTACAAACAGACCTACAAACAGACCTACACTACAAACAGACCTACACTACAAACAGGCCTACAAACAGACCTACACAAACAGACCTACACTACAAACAGACCTACAAACAGACCTACAAACAGACCTACAAACAGACCTACAAACAGGCCTACAAACAGGCCTACAAACAGACCTACACTACATACAGACCTACAAACAGACCTACATACAGACCTACAAACAGACCTACAAACAGACCTACAAACAGACCTACAAACAGACCTACACTACAAACAGGCCTACAAACAGACCTACACTATAAACAGGCCTACAAACAGACCTACAAACAGGCCTACAAACAGACCTACAAACAGACCTACAAACAGGCCTACAAACAGACCTACAAACAGACCTACAAACAGGCCTACAAACAGACCTACAAACAGACCTACACTACAAACAGACCTACAAACAGACCTACAAACAGACCTACAAACAGACCTACACTACAAACAGGCCTACACTACAAACAGGCCTACAAACAGACCTACAAACAGGCCTACAAACAGACCTACACTACAAACAGACCTACACTACAAACAGGCCTACACTACAAACAGGCCTACAAACAGACCTACAAACAGGCCTACAAACAGACCTACACTACAAACAGGCCTACAAACAGGCCTACAAACAGACCTACAAACAGACCTACAAACAGACCTACACTACAAACAGACCTACAAACAGACCTACACTACAAACAGGCCTACAAACAGACCTACACTATAAACAGGCCTACAAACAGACCTACAAACAGGCCTACAAACAGACCTACAAACAGACCTACAAACAGGCCTACACTACAAACAGACCTACAAACAGACCTACAAACAGACCTACAAACAGACCTACACTACAAACAGGCCTACACTACAAACAGACCTACACTACAAACAGGCCTACAAACAGGCCTACAAACAGACCTACAAACAGACCTACAAACAGACCTACACTACAAACAGACCTACAAACAGACCTACACTACAAACAGGCCTACAAACAGACCTACACTATAAACAGGCCTACAAACAGACCTACAAACAGGCCTACAAACAGACCTACAAACAGACCTACAAACAGGCCTACACTACAAACAGACCTACAAACAGACCTACAAACAGACCTACAAACAGACCTACACTACAAACAGGCCTACACTACAAACAGGCCTACAAACAGACCTACATACAGACCTACAAACAGGCCTACAAACAGGCCTACAAACAGACCTACACTACAAACAGGCCTACACTACAAACAGACCTACACTACAAACAGGCCTACAAACAGACCTACATACATCTATACCACCCCTCTATTCCACCCCTCTATACCACCCCTCTATACCACCCCTCTATACCACCCCTCCCCTCTATACCATCCCTCTAGACAACCCCTCTAGACAACCCCTCTAGACCACCCCTCTAGACCACCCCTCTAGACCACCCCTCTATACCACCCCTCTATACCACCCCTCCCCTCTATACCATCCCTCTAGACAACCCCTCTAGACAACCCCTCTAGACAACCCCTCTAGACCACCCCTCTAGACCACCCCTCTAGACCACCCCTCTATACCACCCCTCTATACCACCCCTCTATACCATCCCTCTATACCACCCCTCTATACCACCCCTCCCCTCTATACCACCCCTCTATACCACCCCTCTATACCACACCTCCCCTCTATACCACCCCTCTATACCACCCCTCCCCTCTATACCACCCCTCTATACCATCCCTCTAGACAACCCCTCTATACCACCCCTCTATACCACCCCTCTATACCACCCCTCTACCACCCCTCTATACCACCCCTCTATAACACCCCTCTATACCACCCCAGCCCCCTGAGTCTCATTAACCCAGTTTATTAACCCCTATCCGACCAGCCCCTTAAGTCTCATTAACCCAGTTTATTAACTCCTATCCGACCAACCCCTTGAGTCTCATTAACCCAGTTTATTAACCCCTATCCGACCAGCCCCTTGAGTCTCATTAACCCAGTTTATTAACTCCGATCCGACCAGCCCCTTGAGTCTCATTAACCCAGTTTATTAACTCCTATCCGACCATCAGTACAGTGGCATGGTTCTGTTTGGCAGTAAACCACATCATTAATCCCAGTTATCTATATAAACATTATAGAGATGCATCACCTACATGACTCGGTGTATTACGTAGACATCCCATTACTCACTGGGTGGACATTGGTATCCTAGCAACAGGACATTAAAAAAAAATCTGCTTTTTTTGTCAGGAAAACTGAACATAGATTCTGGTGAGGATAAACTGATCCTAGATCTGTGCCTGCTAGAGGAAACCTCTACCCAAATCAAAGATTCTGGTGGGGATAAACTGATCCTAGATCTGTGCCTGCTAGAGGAAACCTCTACCCAAATCAAAGATTCTGGTGGGGATAAACTGATCCGAGATCTGTGCCTGCTAGAGGAAACCTCTACCCAAATCAAAGATTCTGGTGGGGATAAACTGATCCTAGATCTGTGCCTGCTAGAGGAAACCTCTACCCAAATCAAAGATTCTGGTGGGGATAAACTGATCCTAGATCTGTGCCTGCTAGAGGAAACCTCTACCCAAATCAAAGATTCTGGTGGGGATAAACTGATCCGAGATCTGTGCCTGCTAGAGGAAACCTCTACCCAAATCAAAGATTCTGGTGGGGATAAACTGATCCTAGATCTGTGCCTGCTAGAGGAAACCTCTACCCAAATCAAAGATTCTGGTGGGGATAAACTGATCCGAGATCTGTGCCTGCTAGAGGAAACATCTACCCTTATCAATGTTTTATTGTTTGCGTACACACAGATCAGCAGATGTTATCGCAGGTTCAGCGAAATGCTTGCGTTGCTATACAACAGTGAAGTAATATCTAGCTATACAAAACATTACATACATAATCCAGGAAATGAAGAAATATCAGAACGAGAAACGTCAGTATCAAAAATAAATATACATGAATATATTTATAATCCGGGTCGTTTTTGGTCCTGGATACTGATTGGCTGAAACCCCGTGGTATATCAGACAATATAACATGGGTATGAAACTGAAGGACTTGTTTACTGGTGTAATTACATTGGTAACCTGTTAATAATGAGCAATAAGGCTCATCCAGGTTTTGTGGTATATGAGCAATATACCACATGGCTAAGGGCTGGTATCCAGGCTGTAGTCTCTCTGCACACGGCTAAGGGTTGGTATCCAGGCTGTAGTCTCTCTGCACACGGCTAAGGGTTGGTATCCAGGCTGTAGTCTCTCTGCACACGGCTAAGGGCTGGTATCCAGGCTGTAGTCTCTCTGCACACGGCTAAGGGCTGGTATCCAGGCTGTAGTCTCTCTGCACACGGCTAAGGGCTGGTATCCAGGCTGTAGTCTCTCTGCACACGGCTAAGGGCTGGTATCCAGGCTGTAGTCTCTCTGCACACGGCTAAGGGTTGGTATCCAGGCTGTAGTCTCTCTGCACACGGCTAAGGGCTGGTATCCAGGCTGTAGTCTCTCTGCACACGGCTAAGGGCTGGTATCCAGGCTTGGTACACGGCTCCAGGCTGTAGTCTCTCTGCACACGGCTAAGGGTTGGTAGGCTGTAGTCTCTCTGCACACGGCTAAGGGCTGGTATCCAGGCTGTAGTCTCTCTGCACACGGCTAAGGGTTGGTATCCAGGCTGTAGTCTCTCTGCACACGGCTAAGGGTTGGTATCCAGGCTGTAGTCTCTCTGCACACGGCTAAGGGCTGGTATCCAGGCTGTAGTCTCTCTGCACACGGCTAAGGGTTGGTATCCAGGCTGTAGTCTCTCTGCACACGGCTAAGGGCTGGTATCCAGGCTGTAGTCTCTCTGCACACGGCTAAGGGCTGGTATCCAGGCTGTAGTCTCTCTGCACACGGCTAAGGGCTGGTATCCAGGCTGTAGTCTCTCTGCACACGGCTAAGGGCTGGTATCCAGGCTGTAGTCTCTCTGCACACGGCTAAGGGCTGGTATCCAGGCTGTAGTCTCTCTGCACACGGCTAAGGGCTGGTATCCAGGCTGTAGTCTCTCTGCACACGACTAAGGGTTGGTATTCAGGCTGTAGTCTCTCTGCACACGGCTAAGGGCTGGTATCCAGGCTGTAGTCTCTCTGCACACGGCTAAGGGCTGGTATCCAGGCTGTAGTCTCTCTGCACACGGCTAAGGGCTGGTATCCAGGCTGTAGTCTCTCTGCACACGGCTAAGGGTTGGTATCCAGGCTGTAGTCTCTCTGCACACGGCTAAGGGTTGGTATCCAGGCTGTAGTCTCTCTGCACACGGCTAAGGGCTGGTATCCAGGCTGTAGTCTCTCTGCACACGGCTAAGGGTTGGTATCCAGGCTGTAGTCTCTCTGCACACGGCTAGGCTGTAGGGCTGGTATCCAGGCTGTAGTCTCTCTGCACACGGCTAAGGGCTGGTATCCAGGCTGTAGTCTCTCTGCACACGGCTAAGGGCTGGTATCCAGGCTGTAGTCTCTCTGCACACGGCTAAGGGCTGGTATCCAGGCTGTAGTCTCTCTGCACACGGCTAAGGGCTGGTATCCAGGCTGTAGTCTCTCTGCACACGGCTAAGGGCTGGTATCCAGGCTGTAGTCTCTCTGCACACGGCTAAGGGTTGGTATTCAGGCTGTAGTCTCTCTGCACACGGCTAAGGGCTGGTATCCAGGCTGTAGTCTCTCTGCACACGGCTAAGGGCTGGTATCCAGGCTGTAGTCTCTCTGCACACGGCTAAGGGCTGGTATCCAGGCTGTAGTCTCTCTGCACACGGCTAAGGGTTGGTATCCAGGCTGTAGTCTCTCTGCACACGGCTGGTAAGGGTTGGTATCCAGGCTGTAGTCTCTCTGCACACGGCTAAGGGTTGGTATCCAGGCTGTAGTCTCTCTGCACACGGCTAAGGGCTGGTATCCAGGCTGTAGTCTCTCTGCACACGGCTAAGGGTTGGTATCCAGGCTGTAGTCTCTCTGCACACGGCTAAGGGCTGGTATCCAGGCTGTAGTCTCTCTGCACACGGCTAAGGGCTGGTATCCAGGCTGTAGTCTCTCTGCACACGGCTAAGGGCTGGTATCCAGGCTGTAGTCTCTCTGCACACGGCTAAGGGTTGGTATCCAGGCTGTAGTCTCTCTGCACACGGCTAAGGGTTGGTATCCAGGCTGTAGTCTCTCTGCACACGGCTAAGGGCTGGTATCCAGGCTGTAGTCTCTCTGCACACGGCTAAGGGTTGGTATCCAGGCTGTAGTCTCTCTGCACACGGCTAAGGGCTGGTATCCAGGCTGTAGTCTCTTTGCACACGGCTAAGGGTTGGTATCCAGGCTGTAGTCTCTCTGCACACGGCTAAGGGCTGGTATCCAGGCTGTAGTCTCTCTGCACACGGCTAAGGGCTGGTATCCAGGCTGTAGTCTCTCTGCACACGGCTAAGGGCTTGTATCCAGGCTGTAGTCTCTCTGCACACGGCTAAGGGCTGGTATCCAGGCTGTAGTCTCTCTGCACACGGCTAAGGGCTGGTATCCAGGCTGTAGTCTCTCTGCACACGGCTAAGGGTTGGTATCCAGGCTGTAGTCTCTCTGCACACGGCTAAGGGCTGGTATCCAGGCTGTAGTCTCTCTGCACACGTCTCTCTGCACACTAAGGGTTGGTATCCAGGCTGTAGTCTCTCTGCACACGGCTAAGGGTTGGTATCCAGGCTGTAGTCTCTCTGCACACGGCTAAGGGCTGGTATCCAGGCTGTAGTCTCTCTGCACACGGCTAAGGGCTGGTATCCAGGCTGTAGTCTCTCTGCACACGGCTAAGGGCTGGTATCCAGGCTGTAGTCTCTCTGCACATGGCTAAGGGCTGGTATCCAGGCTGTAGTCTCTCTGATGTGTTGTGTCTGAGAGGAGACCTGGTTAAAGATGAAGGGGAGGAGACCTGGTTAAAGATGAAGGGGAGGAGACCTGGTTAAAGATGAAGGGGAGGAGACCTGGTTAAAGATGAAGGGGGCTGGTAGGAGACCTGGTTAAAGATGAAGGGGAGGAGACCTGGTTAAAGATGAAGGGTAGTCTCTCTGCAGGAGACCTGGTTAAAGATGAAGGGGAGGAGACCTGGTTAAAGATGAAGGGGAGGAGACCTGGTTAAAGATGAAGGGGAGGAGACCTGGTTAAAGATGAAGGGGAGGAGACCTGGTTAAAGATGAAGGGGAGGAGACCTGGTTAAAGATGAAGGGGAGGAGACTAGGTTAAAGATGAAGGGGAGGAAACCTGGTTAAAGATGAAGGGGAGGAAACCTGGTTAAAGATGAAGGGGAGGAGACCTGGTTAAAGATGAAGGGGAGGAGACCTGGTTAAAGATGAAGGGGAGGAAACCTGGTTAAAGATAAGGGGAGGAAACCTGGTTAAAGATGAAGGGGAGGAGACCTGGTTAAAGATGAAGGGGAGGAGACCTGGTTAAAGATGAAGGGGAGGAGACCTGGTTAAAGATGAAGGGGAGGAAACCTGGTTAAAGATGAAGGGGAGGAGACCTGGTTAAAGATGAAGGGGAGGAAACAGGTTAAAGATTTTTTTTTTAATCTTTATTTTACTAGGCAAGTCAGTTAAGAACAAATTCCTATTTTCAATGACAGCCTAGGAACAGTGGGTTAACTGCCTGTTCAGGGGCAGAACGACAGATTTTAGGGGAGGAGACGGGGTTAAAGAAGGATTTTTAAGCCTTGAGACAATTGAGACATGGATTGTGTGTGTGTTGCTATTCAGAGTGTGAATGAGCAAGATCAAATATTTGTGCCTTTGAACGGGGGTATTGTATAAGTAGGTGCCAAGTGCACCAGTTTGTGTCAAGAACTGAAACTCTGCTGGGGTTTCCCACGCACAACAGCTTCCTGTGTTTATCAAGAATAATAAAACACCCGAAAGGACATCCAGACAACTGGACTCCACTGTGGGAACCATCGGAGTCAACATGGGCCAAGATCCCTGTGGAACACAGGGAGGCAGTTCTGAAGGCAACTCAATATTAGTTCTTGTTCATGTTTGTACACTCAGTGTATGGATGGTGTGTATAGATGGTGTGTATAGATGGTGTGTATGGATGGTGTGTATGGATGGTGTGTGTATAGATGGTGTGTATATAGATGGTGTGTATATAGATGGTGTGTATAGATGGTGTGTATAGATGGTGTGTGTATAGATGGTGTGTATATAGATGGTGTGTATATAGATGGTGTGTATGGATGGTGTGTATAGATGGTGTGTATGGATGGTGTGTATGGATGGTGTGTATAGATGGTGTGTATGGATGGTGTGTATGGATGGTGTGTATAGATGGTGTGTATGGATGGTGTGTATGGATGGTGTGTATGGATGGTGTGTGTATAGATGGTGTGTATATAGATGGTGTGTATATAGATGGTGTGTATAGATGGTGTGTATAGATGGTGTGTATATAGATGGTGTGTATATAGATGGTGTGTATATGGTGTGTATAGATGGTGTGTATAGATGGTGTGTATAGATGGTGTGTATGGATGGTGTGTATGGATGGTGTGTATGGATGGTGTGTATATGGATGGTGTGTATAGATGGTGTGTATGGATGGTGTATAGATATGGATGGTGTGTATAGATGGTGTGTATGGATGGTGTATGGATGGTGGATGGTGTGTATAGATGGTGTGTATGGATGGTGTGTATGGATGGTGTGTATGGATGGTGTGTATAGATGGTGTGTATGGATGGTGTGTATGGATGGTGTGTATGGATGGTGTGTATAGATGGTGTGTATAGATGGTGTGTATAGATGGTGTGTATGGATGGTGTATATAGATGGTGTGTATATAGATGGTGTGTATAGATGGTGTGTATGGATGGTGTATATAGATGGTGTGTATAGATGGTGTGTGTATGGATGGTGTGTATGGATGGTGTATATAGATGGTGTGTATAGATGGTGTGTATGGATGGTGTGTATGGATGGTGTGTATGGATGGTGTGTATGGATGGTGTGTGGATGGTGTGTATATAGATGGTGTGTATATAGATGGTGTATATAGATGGTGTGTGGATGGTGTGTATATAGATGGTGTATATAGATGGTGTGTATATAGATGGTGTGTGTATATAGATGGTGTGTGTATATAGATGGTGTGTATATAGATGGTGTGTATATAGATGGTGTGTATATAGATGGTGTGTATAGATGGTGTATATAGATGGTGTGTATAGATGATGTGTGTATGGATGGTGTGTATGGATGGTGTGTATAGATGGTGTGTATAGATGGTGTGTATAGATGGTGTGTATGGATGGTGTGTATGGATGGTGTGTATGGATGGTGTGTATAGATGGTGTGTATAGATGGTGTGTATAGATGGTGTGTATGATGGTGTGTATGGATGTGTATAGATGGTGTGTATGGATGGTGTGTATAGATGGTGTGTATATAGATGGTGTGTATGGATGGTGTGTATAGATGGTGTGTATATGGATGGTGTGTATAGATGGTGTGTATATAGATGGTGTGTATAGATGGTGTGTATAGATGGTGTGTATAGATGGTGTGTATAGATGGTGTGTATAGATGGTGTGTATAGATGGTGTGTATAGATGGTGTGTATAGATGGTGTATATAGATGGTGTGTATAGATGGTGTGTATAGACAGTAGTTATATAGGATGGTGTGTATAGACAGTAGTTATATAGGATGGTGTGTATAGACAGTAGTTATATAGGATGGTGTGTATAGACAGTAGTTATATAGGATGGTGTGTATAGACAGTAGTTATATAGGATGGTGTGTATAGACAGTATAGACAGTAGTTATATAGGATGGTGTGTATAGACAGTAGTTATATAGGATGGTGTGTATAGACAGTAGTTATATAGGATGGTGTGTATAGACAGTAGTTATATAGGATGGTGTGTATAGACAGTAGTTATATAGGATGGTGTGTATAGACAGTAGTTATATAGGATGGTGTGTATAGACAGTAGTTATATAGGATGGTGTGTATAGACAGTAGTTATATAGGATGGTGTGTATAGACAGTAGTTATATAGGATGGTGTGTATAGATGGTAGTTATATATAGGATGGTGTGTATAGACAGTAGTTATATAGGATGGTGTGTATAGACAGTAGTTATATAGGATGGTGTGTATAGACAGTAGTTATATAGGATGGTGTGTATAGACAGTAGTTATATAGGATGGTGTGTATAGACAGTAGTTATATAGGATGGTGTGTATAGACAATAGTTATATAGGATGGTGTGTATAGACAGTAGTTATATAGGATGGTGTGTATAGACAGTAGTTATATAGGATGGTGTGTATAGACAGTAGTTATATAGGATGGTGTGTATAGACAGTAGTTATATAGGATGGTGTATATAGACAGTATAGACAGTAGTTATATAGGATGGTGTGTATAGACAGTAGTTATATAGGATGGTGTGTATAGACAGTAGTTATGTAGGATGGTGTGTATATAGGTGGTGTGTATAGACAGTAGTTATATAGGATGGTGTGTATAGACAGTAGTTATATAGGATGGTGTGTATAGACAGTAGTTATATAGGATGGTGTGTATAGACAGTAGTTATATAGGATGGTGTATATAGACAGTATAGACAGTAGTTATATAGGATGGTGTGTATAGACAGTAGTTATATAGGATGGTGTGTATAGACAGTAGTTATGTAGGATGGTGTGTATATAGGTGGTGTGTATAGACAGTAGTTATATAGGATGGTGTGTATAGACAGTAGTTATATAGGATGGTGTGTACAGCAGTAGGTATATAGGATGGTGTGTATAGACAGTAGTTATGTAGGATGGTGTGTATAGACAGTAGTTATATAGGATGGTGTGTATAGACAGTAGTTATATAGGATGGTGTGTATAGACAGTAGTTATATAGGATGGTGTGTATAGACAGTAGTTATATAGGATGGTGTGTATAGACAGTAGTTATAGAGGATGGTGTGTGTAGACAGTAGTTATAGAGGATGGTGTGTATAGACAGTAGTTATAGAGGATGGTGTGTATAGACAGTAGTTATAGAGGATGGTGTGTATAGACAGTAGTTATATAGGAGGGTGTGTATAGACAGTAGTTATATAGGAGGGTGTGTATAGACAGTAGTTATAGAGGATGGTGTGTATAGACAGTAGTTATATATAGGATGGTGTGTATAGACAGTAGTTATATAGGATGGTGTGTATAGACAGTAGTTATATATAGGATGGTGTGTATAGACAGTAGTTATATAGGATGGTGTGTACAGCAGTAGGTATATAGGATGGTGTGTATAGACAGTAGTTATGTAGGATGGTGTGTATAGACAGTAGTTATATAGGATGGTGTGTATAGACAGTAGTTATATAGGATGAACCATGACTAGAATACAGTATATACATATGAAGTGGACAGCAGTAGTTATATAGGATGAACCATGACTAGAATACAGTACATACATATGAAGTGGACAACAGTAGTTATATAGGATGAACCATGACTAGAATACAGTATATACATATGAAGTGGACAGCAGTAGTTATATAGGATGAACCATGACTAGAATACAGTACATACATATGAAGTGGACAACAGTAGTTATATAGGATCAACCATGACTAGAATACAGTATATACCAGTGTTCAATGACTCTATGTACATAGGGCAGCAGTCTCTAAGGTGCAGGGTAGAGTACCGGGTGGTAGTCGGTTAGTAACAGTGACTATAGGGCAGCGGTCTCTAAGGTGCAGGGTAGAGTACCGTGGTATTGGGTTGAACAGGCCAGGCGTCGGGTGGCCGAGGTCCTTGAAAATTGGTTACCAAAGTAATTAGAACAGTAAATAACTAATTTTGTTTAATTTAAATTAATTACTGTTTAAATTCTGTGCTGTATGTGTTCTGGAGTGCAGGTAGTTTGTCCCCGGTGATGCGTTGGGCAGACCACACCACCCTCTGGAGAGCCCTGCAGTTGTGGGCGGCTCAGTTGCCATACCAGGCGGTGATCCAGCCCGACAGGATGCTCTCCATTGTGCATCTGTAAACGTTTGTGAGGGTCTTAGGTGCCAAGCCAAATGAGGTTGTAGAGCTGCTGTTGTGCCTTCTTCACCACACTGTCAGTGTGGGGGGACCATTTCAGGTCCTCAGTGATGTGGAGGCAGAGGAACTTAAGGCTTTTGACCCTCTCCACTGCCATCGATGTGGAAGGGGCCGAGCTGTCTCTGCTGTCTCTGCTGTCTCCTGTAGTCCCTGCTGTCTCTGCTGTCTCTGCTCTCTCCTGTAGTCCCTGCTGTCTCTGCTGTCTCTGCTGTCTCCTGTAGTCCCTGCTGTCTCTGCTGTCTCTGCTGTCTCCTGTCGTCCCTGATCAGCTCCTTCGTTTAGTTGACGTTAAGGTGCAGGAGCAGCACCACTCCTCCAGGGCCCTCAGCTTAGATGGCACTATGATGTTGAAGGCTCAGCTTAGAGGGCACTATGGTGTTGAAGGCTGAGCTTGGAGGGTACTATGATGTTGAAGGCTGAGCTTAGAGGGCATTATGATGTTGAAGGCTGAGCTTAGAGGGCACTATGGTGTTGAAGGCTGAGCTTAGAGGGCACTATGGTGTTGAAGGCTGAGCTTGGAGGGTACTATGGTGTTGAAGGCTGAGCTTAGAGGGCACTATGGTGTTGAAGGCTGAGCTTAGAGGGCACTATGGTGTTGAAGACTGAGCTTAGAGGGCACTATGATGTTGAAGGCTGAGCTTAGAGGGCACTATGATGTTGAAGGCTGAGCTTAGAGGGCACTATGATGTTGAAGGCTGAGCTTAGAGGGCACTATGATGTTGAAGGCTGAGCTTAAGAGGGCACTATGATGTTGAAGGCTGAAATTAGAGGGCACTATGATGTTGAAGGCTGAGCTTAGAGGGCACTATGATGTTGAAGGCTGAGCTTAGAGGGCACTATGATGTCGAAGGCTGAGCTTAGAGGACACTATGATGTTGAAGGCTGAGTTTAGAGGGCACTATGATGTTGACGGCTGAGCTTAGAGGGCACTATAGTGTTGAAGGCTGAGCTTAGAGGGCACTATGGTGTTGAATGCTGAGCTTAGAGGGCACTATGATGTTGAAGGCTGAGCTTAGAGGGCACTATGATGTTGAAGGCTGAGCTTAAAGGGCCCTATGGTGTTGAAGGCTGAGTTTAGAGGGCACTATGATGTCGAAGGCTGAGCTTAGAGGGCACTATGATGTTGAAGGCTGAGCTTAGAGGGCACTATGATGTTGAAGGCTGAGCTCAGAGGGCACTATGATGTTGAAGGCTGAGCTTAGAGGGCACTATGATGTTGAAGGCTGAGCTTAGAGGGCACTATGATGTTGAAGGCTAAGCTTAGAGGGCACTATGATGTTGAAGGCTGAGCTTAGAGGGCACTATGATGTTGAAAGCTGAGCTTAGAGGGCACTATGATGTCGAAGGCTGAGCTTAGAGGGCACTATGATGTCGAAGGCTGAGCTTAGAGGGCACTATGATGTCGAAGGCTGAGCTTAGAGGGCACTATGATGTCGAAGGCTGAGCTCAGAGGGCACTATGATGTCGAAGGCTGAGCTTAGAGGGCACTATGATGTCGAAGGCTGAGCTCAGAGGGCACTATGATGTTGAAGGCTGAGCTTAGAGGACACTATGATGTTGAAGGCTGAGTTTAGAGGGCACTATGATGTTGACGGCTGAGCTTAGAGGGCACTATAGTGTTGAAGGCTGAGCTTAGAGGGCACTATGGTGTTGAATGCTGAGCTTAGAGGGCACTATGATGTTGAAGGCTGAGCTTAGAGGGCACTATGATGTTGAAGGCTGAGCTTAAAGGGCCCTATGGTGTTGAAGGCTGAGTTTAGAGGGCACTATGATGTCGAAGGCTGAGCTTAGAGGGCACTATGATGTCGAAGGCTGAGCTTAGAGGGCACTATGATGTCGAAGGCTGAGCTTAGAGGGCACTATGATGTTGAAGGCTGAGCTCAGAGGGCACTATGATGTTGAAGGCTGAGCTTAGAGGGCACTATGATGTTGAAGGCTGAGCTTAGAGGGCACTATGATGTTGAAGGCTAAGCTTAGAGGGCACTATGATGTTGAAGGCTGAGCTTAGAGGGCACTATGATGTTGAAAGCTGAGCTTAGAGGGCACTATGATGTCGAAGGCTGAGCTTAGAGGGCACTATGATGTCGAAGGCTGAGCTTAGAGGGCACTATGATGTCGAAGGCTGAGCTTAGAGGGCACTATGATGTCGAAGGCTGAGCTCAGAGGGCACTATGATGTCGAAGGCTGAGCTTAGAGGGCACTATGATGTTGAAGGCTGAGCTCAGAGGGCACTATGATGTTGAAGGCTGAGCTTAGAGGGCACTATGATGTTGAAGGCTGAGCTTAGAAGGCACTATGATGTTGAAGGCTGAGCTTAGAGGGCACTATGATGTTGAAGGCTGAGCTGTAATTGATGAAAAACATTCCTTCCAGGGGTTTGGAACCTAAATTATTTTCCAATCGTTTGGTTCTGAACAGAATGTCACATGTTCAGTTCTGTTCCACTGTTCCGACCAGCAAAAGAAAGTTCTGAACCGGTTATAACCCCCCCCCCCCCCCCCGAAAAAAAAGTACTGGTTTATATCGTTCCTTTTTAAACCTTTGAAATAAATCCTAAATAACATTTAGCTGGACATTAAATGAGTTCAGGATAGAGCAGCTTCCTGTGGAGCAGGAAAACCATGGCCAGACCAGTGTAGTTTACGAGATTACACTGGGCATGTTGTTGTTATCTGAATTAGGCCGAGGGAGGAACGGCTTCTGTGAAGGCCTTCCGTTTCTGTGAAGGCCTTCTGTTTCTGTGAAGGCCTTCTGTTTCTGTGAAGGCCTTCTGTTTCTGTGAAGGCCTTCTGTTTCTGTGAAGGCCTTCTGTTTCTGTGAAGGCCTTCTGTTTCTGTGAAGGCCTTCTGTTTCTGTGAAGGCCTTCTGTTTCTGTGAAGGCCTTCTGTTTCTGTGAAGGCCTTCCGTTTCTGTGAAGGCCTTCCGTTTCTGTGAAGGCCTTCTGTTCCTGTGAAGGCCTTCTGTTTCTGTGAAGGCCTTCTGTTTCTGTGAAGGCCTTCTGTTCCTGTGAAGGCCTTCTGTTTCTGTGAAGGCCTTCTGTTTCTGTGAAGGCCTTCTGTTTCTGTGAAGGCCTTCTGTTTCTGTGAAGGCCTTCTGTTTCTGTGAAGGCCTTCTGTTTCTGTGAAGGCCTTCTGTTTCTGTGAAGGCCTTCTGTTTCTGTGAAGGCCTCTCGTACAAGCGTAAAATAGAAAGTGACATTTTTCCTGAAGAATTGTGTGCTTGTTTCAGCTGTCCAGACGTATGTTATTCAGAGGTCAACAAACTGACATCATAAAGCAAACATTCCCCCAGAAGTGATTTTCCCGCCATAATAGTAGAACTAGAATGTATTTAAATAACATCTGATCCCAGGCCTGGGATTCAATCCGTATTTAAATAACATCTGATCCCAGGCCTGGGATTCAATCCGTATTTAAATAACATCTGATCCCAGGCCTGGGATTCAATCCGTATTTAAATAACATCTGATCCCAGGCCTGGGATTCAATCCGTATTTAAATAACAGTGTAATCTGATCCCAGGCCTGGGATTCAATCTGTATTTAAATAACAGTGTAATCTGATCCCAGGCCTGTGATACAACCCGTATTTAAATAACATCTGATCCCAGGCCTGGGATTCAACCCTTATTTAATCTGATCCCATTTAAAGGGGATTTCTGATTGAGTGGGGCATCTGCAGCGTTTACTGTGAACGTTAAGACTGATCCTAGATCTGTGGTTAGTGTTGTGTTAGGACTGATTCTAGATCTGTGGTTGAGAGTGAGAGTGGATGGAGAGGGAGAGAGGAGGAGAGTGGATGGAGAGGGAGAAGGAGGAGAGTGGATGGAGAGGGAGATCCCAGGAGAGTGGATGGAGAGGGAGAGAAGGAGAGTGGATGGAGAGGGAGAGAGGAGAGAGTGGATGGAGAGGGAGAGAGGAGCGAGTGGATGGAGAGGGAGAGAGGAGGAGAGTGGATGGAGAGTGGATGGAGGGAGGAGAGTGGATGGAGAGTGGATGGAGGGAGGAGAGTGGATGGAGAGGGAGAGAGGAGGAGAGTGGATGGAGAGGGAGAGAGGAGGAGAGTGGATGGAGAGGGAGAGAGGAGGAGAGTGGATGGAGGGAGGAGAAGGAGTGTGGAGGGAGGAGAAGGAGAGGAGGGAGGAGAATGAGAGTGGATAGAGAGGGATGGAGGGAGGACAGTGGATGGAGGGAGGAGAAGGAGAGTGGATGGAGAGGGAGGGAGGGAGGGAGGGAAGGAGGAGAGTGGATGGAGGGAGGAGAGTGGATGGAGAGGGAGGGAGGGAGGGAGGGAAGGAGGAGAGTGGATGGAGGGAGGAGAGTGGATGGAGGGAGGAGAAGGAGAGTGGATGGAGAGGGAGGGAGGGAGGGAGGGAAGGAGGAGAGTGGATGGAGGGAGGAGAGTGGATGGAGGGAGGAGAAGGAGAGTGGATGGAGAGTGGAGGGAGGGAGGAGAGTGGATGGAGGGAGGAGAGTGGATGGAGGGAGGAGAAGGAGAGTGGATGGAGGGAGGAGAAGGAGAGTGGATGGAGGGAGGAGAAGGAGAGTGGATGGAGGGAGGAGAAGGAGAGTGGATGGAGGGAGGAGAAGGAGAGTGGATGGAGGGAGGAGAGTGGATGGAGGGAGGGGAAGGAGAGTGGATGAGGGAGGAGAAGGAGAGTGGATGGAGAGGGAGAGAGGAGGAGAGTGGATGGAGAGGGAGAGAGGAGGAGAGTGGATGGAGAGGGAGAGAGGAGGAGAGTGGATGGAGAGGAGGAGAGGGAGAGTGGATGGAGAGGGAGGGAGGAGGAGAGTGGATGGAGAGTGGATGGAGGGAGGAGAGTGGATGGAGGGGGAGGAGGAGGAGAGTGGATGGAGGAGGAGAGTGGATGGAGGGAGGAGGAGGAGAGTGGATGGAGGGAGAGAGGAGGAGAGTGGATGGAGGGAGGAGAAGGAGAGTGGAGGGAGGAGAAGGAGAGGAGGGAGGAGAATGAGAGTGGATAGAGAGGGATGGAGGGAGGACAGTGGATGGAGGGAGGAGAAGGAGAGTGGATGGAGGGGAGGGAGGGAGGGAGGGAGGGAGGGAAGGAGGAGAGTGGATGGAGGGAGGGAGGGAGGGAGGAAGGAGGAGAGTGGATGGAGGGAGGAGAGTGGATGGAGGGAGGAGAAGGAGAGTGGATGGAGAGTGGAGGGAGGGAGGAGAGTGGATGGAGGGAGGAGAGTGGATGGAGGGAGGAGGAGAGTGGATGGAGGAGGAGAAGGAGAGTGGATGGAGGGAGGAGAAGGAGAGTGGATGGAGGGAGGAGAAGGAGAGTGGATGGAGGGAGGAGAAGGAGAGTGGATGGAGGGAGGAGAGTGGATGGAGGGAGGGGAAGGAGAGTGGATGGAGGGAGGAGAAGGAGAGTGGATGGAGGGAGGAGGAGAGTGGATGGAGGGAGGGAGGAGAGTTGGAGGGAGGAGAAGGAGAGTGGATGGAGAGGGAGGGAGGAGGAGAGTGGATGGAGAGGGAGGGAGGAGGAGAGTGGATGGCGAGTGGATGGAGGGAGGAGAGTGGATGGAGAGGGAGAGGGAGGAGAGTGGATGGAGGGGGAGAAGGAGAGTGGATGGAGGGAGGAGAAGGAGAGTGGATGGAGGGAGGAGAGTGGATGGAGGGAGGAGAAAGAGAGTGGAGGGAGGGAGGAGAAGGAGAGTGGATGGAGGGAGGAGAGTGGATGGAGGGAGGAGAGGGAGAGTGGATGGAGAGGAAGAGTGGAGGAGAGGGAGAGTGAAGGAGAGTGGCTGGAAAGGGAGAGTAGGAGAGGGAGAGAGTAGGAGAGGGAGAGAGTAGGAGAGGGAGAGAGTAGGAGAGGGAGAGTGGTTTGTGTACTGAGGAAGCAAAAAAAGAGAGCATGAGAGAGAGCGAATGGGAGAATGGGAGTGAGC
>NW_025746122.1:0-11742 GCF_021184085.1 Oncorhynchus gorbuscha
GAGAGAGGAGGTCTCAGGCACACACATTTGTTCTTTGCTATTATGGTCATTTGTGTAGTATGTACTTTTCCCCACTCATTCACCCCACCTCTTTACATTGCTTATTTATATTCAGTGGCCTGACTGCATCCAGACTGTCAAAGGTCCATCCTGGTAGATCTGAACCTAATGCAGTTTGGAGTGATCAGATGACATAAGTCACATTTAGGTGCCAGGTGTAACTGAGGCCATAGACCCTCCATATCGATTACTTTTTATGTTTTATATAATATGACTAAATATATTTATTTCTGTGTTACAGGGACAGTCAAGAAATGGAACAGCAAGGCCACAGAACATGACATAAGCAGAGCTGTGGGAGACCACCTCAAGCCCCTGGTAGAGCAGGGGGTGGTGTTTACCTCTCCACCACACCTTCAGCAGGCTGGAAAATTAAACCTGATATTTTAAAAGCAGGGCAACAACGTCAATATAATTGTACCCAAAAATTGGCTAGGTGTGATATCCCCAATGTCAAAACACAGTTTTAATGTCCAAATCAATAACCAATATGCAGGAACAGTTTGGGATAAATTGAAAACCTAAACATAAAATGTGCTGTATAGACAAACATCTGCCACAATAATCCTATTTCTTGTAATTTTTAAAACAAGCTCCTTATAAACTGCACAAGCACCAAAAACACTGTTGTTTTGACAAGAAGCAATAAATCACTGATATCGATTAGAGGGGAAATCAGGTTGTACGTGCTGTTGAAACTAAAAAAACACATGGTAAAAGATATCTCCCATTTCCTCGCTGCTTAGAGGACAACCTGCAGAAGACAGTCAGCTACATGTTGGAGTGATGCATTTAAATTTAGGAGTCACTAAACAAAGCAACACAACACTTATTTGTTATAACTCATCGATATCATGCTAAAATCATTTGTGCAAGAGGAGAGAGATGGGGTTGCACGTCCTGTTAAAGCTAAAAGCTCAAAAACCACCCTGAATCTGGGAGTAATGTGTACATCCCTGGTTAGAGGACAACTTGCAGAAAACAGCTTGATACATTTTGAAGTGTTGCATTTTGATTCAAGTGGATCACGAACGTGGTAAGTGTAACAAAACCATTTTTTGTTAATCACTTTGTGTTAAATAATACTCTTCCATTTCAGAGCCTGGATTTTCCCCCTGAGGCTAATATCCATATCATGTTGAAATCAATAGAACAGGGGACAAATGTTTAGGGTTCTACATTGTGACGTCATTAAAATACTCCTACTACAATGTTAAAACATTCTACATTGTGACATGTTTTCATTGATATCATGAAATAACTCATTCATGTATGTATTTTCTGATGTTTGATCAGAGATATTTTATTAAAGTATCTCTTGGCACACTGATCACAGCTATAAGATTTCTCTCCTCTGTGTGCTCTCTGGTGTGATACCAGATGGCCAGATTGACCAAAACTCTTCCCACATTATTCACAGACAAAATATTTCTCTCTTGTGTGTATTCTCTGGTGTTGAGTCAGAGTTCTTGATGCAGCAAAACTGTTCCCACATTGACTACAGCTATAAGGTTTCTCTCCTGTGTGTATTCTCTGGTGCACTGTCAGCGCTCCAGATTGGGCAAAACTCTTCCCACATTCATCACAGCTATAGGATTTCTCTCCTGTGTGTGTTCTCTGGTGTGATATCAGGTTGCATTGTTGAGTAAACCTCTTCCCACATTGAGTACAGCTATAAGGTTTCTCTCCTGTGTGTGTTCTCTGGTGTAAAGTCAGAGATCCAGATGTAGTAAAACTCTTCCCACATTGATCACAGCTATAAGATTTCTCCCCTGTGTGTGTTCCCTGATGAATTGTAATGCCTGATGAGGTGAATCTCTTCCCACAGACAGAGCAGCAGAGAGTTCTCTTCCCTGTGGATCTCTGCAGGTGTTTCTTGGGGTGTTCTAATGTGGAGAGACTCTTCTCTGCCTCGTCAGCATCATGAGGTTGTTGAGGCTCCCCAGAGGATCCACGGTAGTCCCGTCTCTCTCCTGTGTGAACAACAAAGTCAGACAGATGATTAAAGGCCCACAACAGCGGAAATCCACTGTAAAAGGTGATGCCAACAGCGTAGCCATGATGTTGTACAACAATTGTCTGTAATGAATGTAATGATTATTTGACAATTGTCTTAAAATGAGCAAGAATAGTCCTATTTTGTCTTGTTTTCACATTAGTAGTAACATCGATGATTGTAGGCTAGAAATAAGTTATTAAAGTTGTTGAAATCCTAAGAAGTGTGCCAGATGACTTTTGGTCTCCAACATAGGCACCTTTCTGTGTTTGCTAAAATTGTGGCACGAGGGCGATGCACATGCAATTTGGTGGTAGAAACTCATCCCCCTAATGAGGAAACCACTAGTTATGGATGTAGTATATCTGGTAATGAGGAAACCACTAGTTATGGATGTAGTATATCTGGTAATGAGGAAACCACTAGTTATGGATGTAGTATATCTGGTAATGAGGAAACCACTAGTTATGGATGTAGTATATCTGGTAATGAGGAAACCACTAGTTATGGATGTAGTATATCTGCCAGGAGCAAAAATGGCAAGCAAAGATTTGTTTTTCACAATGTATTCTGAATGTGAATGGGGGAAAACTCAGGGAAGTAACCTCCATTTCCAGGTTGCTTATGAGAGCATTTCACACTACTTTGGGTGTTAATTGTAAGGATCGATTGAATGTCCTGCTTAATATAATGTTTGTGTCATCATCGCAAATCAAAAAACACTTCAACCAGTAAAATGCTTTTTGGCTTTTCCATCAACCTGACAATGAGGGTTTGTACACTGTTTGCCATATTGGCCCACAACTTCACCTAACAACAAATATACCTGAAATGAACGAAGAAGCACTTTGGTTGTTGTTGCATGACATACTGTGGGGCAAAAAAGTATTTAGTCAGCCACCAATTGCGCAAGTTCTCCCACTTAAAAAGATGAGAGGCCTGTAATTTTCATCATAGGTACACTTCAACTGTGACAGACAAAATGAGAGAATATACTATATATCCTAGAAACCTGGTTAAACTATCATTATGACATCATGGATGAATTCTAGAATATACTATATAGCCCTGGTTAAATTATCATTATGACCTCATGGATGGCCAGTCCTTGTATTCATAGTGTAGTGAATTCAGGGGGAGGCCCTGAGCTGAACTCAAACCTGGGTCCAGCGACTGTCAAGTCAACACCTTTTAACTGTTATGCCAAGATGTCTGAACTTCTTGACGAGGTCGCTAGGTGTTGGGTTAAGGTTTCTACAATATCGTTCTCTATGAATTTGAGAGTGGTTACACTTCTCCTTCCCCCATCCCTCAGCTGTTAACCAAGTCTCTGGGCAGCCATTTTGTTGCTGTTTAAAAACCCACACAACCCAGCAATCTGCAGTTCAAACAATAACAAATCTGTCATTCCACCACTATTTTGGTAATAAAAGATTATGGGTTTGGAGAAATGTAACTACAGACAGACCTATGGATGCAAGGACTGACCATCCATGATATCAACATTATAGTTTTAACCATGTTGAGGCAGCAGGGTAGCCTAGTGGTTAGAGCGTTGGACTAGTAACCGGTTGCAAGTTCACATCCCCGAGCTGACATGGTACAAATCTGTCGTTCTGCCCCTGAACAGGCAATTAACCCACTGTTCCTAGTCCGTTAATGAAAATAAGAATTTGTTCTTAACTGCTATAGTGTTGATTTACATTGTTTCTAAACATTAACAGTTGAACTCAGCTCATGAGGCATGTGTTATATTCTTCAAGAATCAATGGCTGTAAATAAATAATTTAAAAGTCACAATATGGGTGTAGCGATTGCAGATTTCCGCCTTAACACCAAACATCAGTTCAACTGCAGAGTTTGTGCCTCTGTTGTTAAGACAGTACTTACTAGTGTTAATCAGGGAACGGTTTCTCAAAACCATCTTATGGCTAAATTCTTCGTTTGAACCATTGGATGCCTTAAGATGCGTTTGGGAAACCGGAACCAGATATCCAGGTTCCTCCTCTTCCTCCTTTTTCGATGTAACAGTCATCTCCTCCCCCCCTCCCTCTTTCGCGCCATAACTTCTTGTTTTACACTGAACCTCCTCTTCTTTCACAGTCCTACTTCTTGTTTTCTGTGATATCTCTCTTTCACTCTGAACGCGTCCTCCTCTTCTTTCACAGTAACGGCCCCACTCTCTACTTCTTGTTTTACTGTGATATCCTTCTCTTCATTAGAAGGAGAGTAGCTTAGTGACCGCATGGTCGGAGATGTTAGCTAGCTAGGCTAATGCTAACTTAACCAGCCCGCTAGCTGAATAATAATAACTACACCGTAAATATGAAATTAAATCGGATAACTCTAGACCACAGAAATGGGTTTTGCTAATATGCACGAAAGCGTCTAAAGAGCTATATTGGTTCAGCTAAGCAAGCTACCGAGGTGTCTGACTCGAGCTGTTGCTGCTGATGAAAGAAGCGTTCCGTCCACTAATAACTACCACCATAACTGGAGTGGGTTGAGTAAATGGAAATTAAATGATAACTAACTTGGGTTCTAATATACACGAAAGTGTCTAAAGAGCTATATTGGTTCGGCTAATTTGTCTATCAAGCTACCGAGGTGTCTGACGAGCTGTTGATTATTCACACCAGCAGCATAACCATAAAAAAGTTAAAGCAAATGTAATTTTCAGGAATCAGAGACGAGACGCGCTAGTGCTAAAATATTAAACGTCCCCCTAAATAAATCAATATCAGTCAATATATTTTTATGTGATTTATTTTTTTCGTGAACCGTTCCATCACATCTTAAACTTCCTATCGGGTTGGAACTTGGACTGGGGAGGCTGCTGCTGCACCAGTGACTGTTAGACTTTCATCAGCAAAGATGGCGGAGAGAAACATGAGAGAGAGGACCCCAACACAGAACGAAACTGGATCCAAGATGGCGGACATAAATCTACTACTAATAATAATAATAATTTTTAAAACGTCGCCAGTCCTAAAATATTAATTACCCCCCCCTAAATAAATCAATATCAGTCAATATATTTTTTCTGTGATTAATTTTTTTCGTCAACCGTTCCATCGCACCCTAAACGTCCTGTCGGTTCGGCACTAGGACCGGGGGAGGCTGCTGCTGCACAAGTGACTGTTGGACTTTCTTCATCAAAGATGGCGGACAGAAATACGAGGATGGAAGCAAATGTAAGGGATTATGACGTCATAATGAATCATGCAAAAAAACATGTACAGTTGACAGGAATGTTAGTTAATGGAGAGACAAACGATTATGCTTGTTTTAAATCATAGTTCATTTACGTAAATCGTGATTTAGCCAGCAAGCTGGGCTAGTTTTATAGGTGTTGTGACATGAGTATGAAATTGTCATTCTGGTTGTTTTAGGGACACCTTAAACAACCCACAAACCAGGCGGTCGTTTTGTGAAAAAGTGGATGTATAGAATCTAGCTGGCTGAAGAATTTACTGCAAATTGAATGTACAAATTTGTATTTGCCATGCAGATAGATGAAATAACGTATGTTATTGTGCAGTGGATGACTGTGCAGTGGATGATTAAAATCCCTGTATGCCCATGGATGTGTAGCTAGCTATCTAGCCGATCTGTGTATGGACCCAAATGTTTGGAATACATATTAGTTCAGAACCTAGCTATGAACCTCAACTATCATAGCCAGTTGTATCAACTTCAAAACAGCCTGAATGACATTAATGAAGCCTATGGATTGAGTAGAATATAATATCATGTTTTGCCAAGGATTCAAGTCAAATATACATGTAGTTATTACCATGCATGAGATCCCCACATTGTAGCCTGTACATTTAATATATTCACTGATCATGTACTCTACCTTGGCAAATTAATGTGCAGTTTAGGTATGAATGTCTTTGAGGTGATCAAATTCCTGTCTTTGAATGACGCCGTGTCTGCATGTATGTATTACAATTATACACTTCAACAGTGTTTACCAATCTTGGTCCTGGGACATTAATGGTTACACATTGTAACTAATAGACTAGAAACAGGATTTAACTAGTTAATTCATATATACAGAAATATATATTTTTTAAACACTACACTTCCTATGCATCATGTAAATACTCTAACACTGGTTCATCTCAACATCTAATGCCCTTCATCTGCATTGATCTGATAAACACAGGATAGGTGGAGTATTTCATCACATTACACTTCATTTCAACCAGTAGAGAATGTGAAACGCTTTATTGAAAAACTCATTATCCAAGTGTTATAAATACAAGTTCAATCTGTCCATCAATCCACATCTGTTGTGAATTATAAAAACAGAGGAAGAAAGAGGAGGAGAGAGAGAGGTGTTAAAGACAGAAAGGGAAAGAGGAGGAGGAGAGAGAGGTGTTAAAGACAGAAAGGGAAAGAGGTAAACACATAGGAGCAGGGAAGGCAGCACATGATTAATGAATCACAGTGCTACATAACTGTTCTCTCAGTTCATCACAATTACATAACCATTGGGCCGACTAGAGACACTGTTATCTTAAAAGCAGGTGAGGTGGCGATGATGGGACTGGGGGTTGGCATCCTCTCACATCAAAACATACCTGCAGACCAGAGACAGATGGAGAGAGTGAGCATGTTTAAGCCTTGTGTATTTATTTTTTAATCTAACATTGTTAATCATCAATCAGGAGGTGAAATGCAAAACTGACCTGGGATCATTAACTCTGGGACTACTGCATCTCTATCTGTATTTCAATGTAAAGCATCTCTTTAATAATACTTCCTGTATAATATAAACTGACCTGGGATCATTAACTCTGGGACTACTGCATCTCTATCTGTATTTCAATGTAAAGCATCTCTTTAATAATACTTCCTGTATAATATAAACTGACCTGGGATCATTAACTCTGGGACTACTGCATCTCTATCTGTATTTCAATGTAAAACATCTCTTTAATAATACTTCATGATCATTAACTGGGACTACTGACTGTATTTCAACTGACATCTCTTTAATAATCACCTCTGATCATGCTGTGTCCTCTATGTAGCCAGTTCAGATGCAGGAGGGATTCACCTAAACAGCTGATATAACCCAGAGGATTTAGGGAGAAGGGGAGAGAGGGATGAAGTGAAGGAGAGAGACCGTTATTGAGAAAATAAGGTGACAGTGTTCAACAGGAATCTTCAACAGGAAACATAAATTGCTAATGTAGGATGTAAAAGGTGGATTTTATGATGTAATGTCAACTTTATACATTTCTATCCCAGGACCATTCAATTTTCAACTCACCCACAGCAATTCTCCATAAATCTGCTGTGGATCCGGGAACACCCAGAATCCCATGGGGAAATAAATGAATAAACATTTTATGTGATCATTCCAAAACATATCTGTTTGTGCTTATAGGGAACCAGATCTTCAATACAACTAAGTTACTAAGTCTTTAACCACACTGTGTTGTTACCCTGGTGAGTAAAAACTCAGGCGTCCTACAATTTAACTTGTTATCTGAAAACAAAATAAACATTTTACTCAACTGCGTTACCCACTCCAGTCAGCAGATGGCGGTCTGAGACTTTAAGGCGATGCTGCTGGTGTGACGTATAAAACAGCAGCAACAATTTGTCAGAAATCTCGGTAGCTTGCAAGACAAAATAGCCTAACCAATAAAGCTCTTTAGACGCTTTCGTGTATATTAGCCACTGTGTTTTAAACACACTTCTGTCGTCTACTTAGTTATCTGATTTAATTTCATATTTCAGTGTTATTATTCAGCTGCGGGCTGGTTAAGTTATCATTAGCCTAGCTAGCTAACATCCCCGACCATGCGGTCACAAGCTACTCTCCTTCTAAGAGGAGGAAGATATCACAGTAAATCAAGAAGTAGAGAGTGAGGCCGTTACTGTGAAAGAAGAAAGAGTGAAAGAGAGGAAGACGCGTTCAGCGTGAAAGAGAGAGGAGATGATGTTTACATCGAAAAAAAAAGGAGAGGAGAACCTGGATATGTTTCCCAAACGCATTTAAGGCATCCAATGGATGAATTTAACCATAAGATGGTTTTGAAACTGTTAACACTAGTAAGTACTGTCTTAAAATCAGAGGCACAAACTCTGCAGGACTGATGTTTGGTGTTAAAGCGGAAATCTGGCTACACCCATATTGTGACTTTTAAATTATTTATTTCAGCCATTGATTCTTGAAGAATATAACACATGCCTCATGAGCTTAGTTCAACTGTTTTCCCCATCAGAACCCCAAATAAGCTTTTTTACTCCAATGTTTAGAAACAATGTAAATCAACACTGTATAGCCTCAACATGGTTAAAACTATAACATGGCTAAAACTATAATGTTGATATAATGGATGGTCAGTCCTTGCATCCATAGGTCTGTCTGTAGTTACATTTCTCCAATCCCATAATCATTTTATTACCAAAATAGTGGTGGAATGACAGATTTGTTATTGTTTGAACTGCAGATTGCTGGGTTGTGTGGGTTTTTTAAACAGCAACAAAATGGCTGCCCAGAGACTTGGTTTGGTGAACAGCTGAGGGATGGGGGAAGGAGAAGTGTAACCACTCTCAAATTCATAGAGAAAGCTACCGTAACCCAACAACTAGCGACCATGTCAAGAAGTTCAGACATCTTGGCGTAACAGTTATAAGGTGTTGGCTTACAGTCACTGGACCCAGGTTTGAGTTCAGCTCAGGGCCTCCCCCTGAATTCACTATGAATACAAGGACTGGCCATCCATGATGTCACAATGATTGTTTAAACAGGTTTCTAGGCTATATAGTATATTCTAGAATTCATCCATGAGGAGAATTCAACCATAATTAGAGGTCGACCGATTATGATTTTTCAACACCGATAACGATTATTGGAGGACCAAAAAAGCAGATTCCGATTAATCGGCCAATTTTAAAAAATGTATTTGTAATAAAGACAATTACAACAATACTGAATGAACACTTATTTTAACTTAATATAATACATCAATAAAATACATTTAGCCTCAAATAAATAATGAAACATGTTCAATTTGGTTTAAATAATGCAAAAACAAAGTGTTGGAGAAGAAAGTAATATGTGCCATGTAAAAAAGCTAACGTTTCAGTTCCTTGCTCAGAACATATGAAAGCTGGTGGTTCCTTTTAACATGAGTCTTCAATATTTCCAGATAAGAAGTTTTAGGTTGTAGTTATTATAGGAATTATAGGACTATTTCCCTCTATACCATTCATATTTCATTAACCTTTGACTATTGGATGTTCTTATAGGCGCTTTAGTATTGCCGGTGTAACAGTATAGCTTCCATCCCCCTCCTCGCTCCTCCCTGGGCTCGAACCAGGAACACAACAACAACAGCCACCCTCGAGGCAGCGTTACCCATGCAGAGCAAGGGTAACAACTACTCCAAGGCTCAGAGCGGGTGATGTTTGAAACGCTATTAGCGCACGCTAACTAGCTAGCCATTTCACTTCGGTTACACCAGCCTCATATCATCAACCATGTGTGGTTAACTAGTGATTATGATTGATTGATTATTTTTATAAGATAACTTTAATGATTTTATTGATGTTTTATATTAAGTTAAAATAAGTCTTCATTCAGTATTGTTGTAATTGTCATTATTACAAATACATTAAAAAATATATTTAAAAAATCAGTATCAGCTTTTTTGGTCCTCCAATAATCGGTATCGGCATTGAAAAATCATAATCGGTCGACCTCTAATCCAAAGTAGTGTGAAATGCACTCATTAGCAACCTGGAAATGGAGGTTACTCCCCCTGAGTTTCCCCCATTCAGAATACATTGTGAAAAACTAAAATCTTTGCTCACCATTTTTGCTCTTTAGCAAACACAGAAAGGGGCCTATATTGGAGACCAAATGTCGTCTGGCACACTGCTTAGAGTTTCAACAACATGAATAACTTATTTCTAGTCTACAATCTTAGATGTTACTACTAATGTGAAAACAAGACAAAATATGACTATTCTTGCTAATTTTAAGACAATTGTCAAATAATCATTACATTCATTACAGACAACAATTGTTGTAAAATATCATGGCTACGCTGTTGGCATCACCTTTTACAGTGATTACCGCTGTTGTGGGCCTTTAACCATCTGTCTGACTTTGTTGTTCACACAGGAGAGAGACGGGACTACCGTGGATCCTCTGGGGAGCCTCAACAACCTCACGATGCTGACAAGGCAGAGAAGAGTCTCTCCAGATCAGAACACCTCAAGAAACGCCTGCAGAGATCCACAGGGAAGAGAACTCACTGCTGCTCTGACTGGGAAGAGTTTCACCTCATCAGGCATTAAAATTCATCAGAGAACACACACAGGAGAGAAATCTTATAGCTGTGATCAATGCGGGAAGAATTTTGTTCAATCTGGCCAGCTGACTTTACACCAGAGAACACACACAGGAGAGAAACCTTATAGCTGTGATCAATGTGGGAAGAATTTTGTTCAATCTGGCCAGCTGACTTTACACCAGAGAACACACACAGGAGATAAACCTTATAGCTGTACTCAATGTGGGAAGAGTTTTACTGAATCTAGCTATCTGACTTCACACCAGAGAACACACACAGGAGAGAAACCTTTTAGCTGTGCTCAATGTGGGAAGAGTTTTACTGCATCTAGCTCTCTGACTTCACACCAGAGAACACACACAGGAGAGAAACCTTATAGCTGTGCTCAATGTGGGAAGAGTTTTACTACATCTAGCTATCTGACTCCACACCTGAGAACACACACAGGAGAGAAACCTTATAGCTACACACAGGAAGTTCAATGTGGGAAGAATCTACATCTGCTATCTGATATCACACCAGAGAACACACACAGGAGAGAAACCTTATAGCTGTGATCAATGTGGGAAGAGTTTTACCCAATCTGGAGCGCTGACAGTGCACCAGAGAATACACACAGGAGAGAAACCTTATAGCTGTCACACCAGATCATAGCTGTGATCAATGTGGGAAGAGTTTTGTTCAATCTGGAGCTGACCAGTGCACCAGAGAATACACACAGGAGAGAAACCTTATAGCTGTAATCAATGTGGGAAGAGTTTTACTAGATCTGGCTATCTGACTTCTACACCAGAGAACACACACATAAGATAAATCCTTGCAGCTGTGCTCAATGTGGGAAGAGTTTTACTGAGTCTAGCACTGAGTAATCACCATAGAACACACACAGGAGAGAAACCTTATAGCTGTGACCAGACTTAATCTGGTAAAATATCAGAAACTACATACATGGAGTTGCTTCATGATATCAATGAATTAATGTCACAATGTGGTATGTTTTAACATTGTATTAGGAATATTTTAATAGTCTCAATGTAGAAGCCTAAACGTTTGCCCCCTCATCAATTGCTTATTAAGCTCAGGGGAAAAATCCAATCTCTGAAATGGAAGAGTACTATTTATGTGATTTAACAAAAAAAAGAGTTGTGTTACACTTACCACGTTGGCGACCCACTTGAATCAAAATGTAGCTAGCTGTTTTCTACTAATTGTCCTCTAACCAGGGATGTACACATTACTCCCAGATTCCGTGTGGTTTTTGAGCTGTTAGCCCTACATTTAAATGCATCACTCCAACATGTAGCTGACTGTCTTCTGCAGGTTGTCCTCTAACCAGTGAGGTTAAAGAGATCTCCCATGTCC
>NW_025746122.1:12242-25757 GCF_021184085.1 Oncorhynchus gorbuscha
AAATAACATGATTCTTTATTATTATTTAGGAATAGGTGTTTTTTTTGTTTTTAATTGTTGACAGCCAGTAGACGCCATGTTTATATTGGTGAAGGTGAAGCATTGTAGTTGTTTATAATGTGAAATGGATGTTTTCTGTTGGTGGTGAGCAAACGTGTCCAACAAAAATCTAGTATGTGTTACACCTGTGCTGGCTTGTCCATCTCGTTAGTGAGAAGGTTTTTCACCTGAGCTGGTCCACGTTCTATTTAAGAGTGTCTGGCCCAGTGCTCCAGTTGTCTTGATAGATGTGACAAATCAACACCTTTAGTTGTGGTTTGCTTGTGGTTTGCTTCCTGTTTTTAAGTGTGTTGTGGGTTTTTATTTTGTTTGCCTCTTCTTGGGCAGATTTAGTGGGTCTCATGGTGGGTGTCTTTTAGGTCCCAGTTGTTGTTACTAGTCAATTTTCAGTCGACACCCTCAGTGTCTTTCAGAACCCCTCCTAAAAAAACAAGCTAATATTTTTGGGTTGGATATTGCATCCAAATAATATTTTAATCAATGGCATTTCCTAAGAATGCTCATTAGTCTTTCAGTTATTATTGTTTGTGTACTAAATATTTCTGTTTATTTTCATTGTTTTTTCCTGTGAACCCGTTGGTTTGTATCCGTGCCTGAAATGTGCTGTATAAATAAAGCTTGATTTGATTTGAACATATTGTAAGACAAATGAACCCAATGACTGGCAATCAACAGACTAGCAAAACCAATGAACAAATATGTCCAAAAGCAAAACATATCTTAGTATGATAAAACAGTGTATCTTCCACTATGTTAAAATAGTGCATGTGTTTACATTACTCATCTCATATGTATATCTATATACTGTACTCTATATCATCTACTGCATCTTTATGTAATACATGTATCACTAGCCACTCTAAACTATGCCACTTTGTTTACACCTTTGTACTTTTTTTCTTGTGGCTCTCAACGAATCATCTGGGGGTGATTTGTTGACCAACCCACATTACTCATCTCATATGTCTATACTGTACTCGATACCATCTACTGCATCTTGCCTATGCCGTTCTGTACCATCACTCATTCATATATCTTTATGTACATATTCTTTATCCCTTTACACTTGTGTGTACAAGGTAGTAGTTGTGGAAGTGTTAGGTTAGATTATTACTGCATTGTCGGAACTAGAAGCACAAGCATTTTAGCTTCCAGAACTCTCATCCCCTTGGAACAAAAAAAAACTCTCCAATGAGTCTCCAATACGGAAAAAACGTGCAGTCAAAATAAATTGTGATCCATGGCAACGCACTGGCTAAACGCAAAACTGTTTGACTGCACGAGACAATCAGCAAACAACTCCTGCAATATCCATAGTAACTTTCCACCTTACTTCTCGCTCTCTTTTCAGGGTTCACTCAATAGTCATGTTGTTGGATCGGGCCCAGTCCCCAATGTCATGCATTTGGGTTAGCACATTGAGAATGAATCCTGATATTCTAAAAGCAGGGCAACATTGTCAATATAATTTTACCCAAAAATGGTCAGCTGGTTGCATAAATAATTATGATTACTAAATGTTAAATAAATAAATTGTAAATATGAAAATCAAAACCAAATGTTCACCCCTTTGTTAATATGTATTGGCAATACTTCACTTAATGGTGAGGCATGGAATAATAAAACATGTATTTTGTCAGGCTGAATGTTTAAAATATGAGGTGATTTCAGTCATGCTTCTTCAGTAGTGGAATAAAGACAATTAGCATTTGAATGTTGTCAATACATACTGGAGTGATGTCAGATTGTGAATAAAATTGATTATAGACCAGGTAGGTCTGATGTAGTTAATGGAAATGGAGGTGTGTTCTAGTGGGTCTGGGCAGGTGTGATGTAGTTAATGGAGAAGGAGGTGTGTTCTAGTGGGTCTGATGTAGTTAATGGAGATGGAGGTGTGTTCTAGTGGGTCTGGGCAGGTGTGATGTACTTCATGGTTGATGGAGGTGTGTTGTCGTTTGGGTCTTTTGTATTGTTTATAAAAAGATAAATAAAGGTGTGTTCTTTTGGGTCTGGGCAGGTGAAGTAACAGTTCACAGTTGTATATTTGGAGTTATTACATTAAACCAATGAGAATGCCAAAGTCAGGTGTGAAGTAATATGGAGGACCAGGTTATTCCCTAGTGATGTAAACTGGATGTGTTGTTTTAAAATGTTAGTGGGTTTGGGCATTAAACGAATGTAGTTAATGGAGATGACTTGGTGTGTTTAGTGGGTAAACCAACGTTTTGATGAAAAAATGGAGATAAATAAAATGTTTTCCAAATATCAAAGTAACATCACAGTTGCTATATTTGGAGTTATTACATTAAACCAATCAGAATTCAGGAGAATGCTAAAGTCAGGTGTAGTATATGGAACCAGCTATTCCCTGTGATGGTCTACAACAGAAACAAATGTTTTACTTCAAATTTAAAATGTTTGCAAAACTTGAGTGTTTAAAGTAAACCAATGTTTTGGAAAACATAACACCATCTAACCAAATAATCAAAGAATGTTAGTGATGCAGTTATCTTAACAGCCAGCTAACGTTGGCTATTTAGACAATTGTATCAATTAACAAATTAGCCAACCAGTGAGACCATTTTGAACCAAACTAACAAAACTGAAACGTGTTTGCAGATCAAAAGATCAGAGACATAGAGAATGATGGGAGAAAATTAATCTTCAGAAGTCATTGATCAATGCTGATAAAGGGACACACTGCTTAAATAATAATGATTGGTTATTTATGATGTAAGGTGATTTGAAGATCAGTCATTACCTATGATCGTGCAGTGTCAAACAAGGACCAGCCTATTACCTATGATGGTTGATGTGAAAGGACCAGCCTATTACCTATGATGGTTGAAGTAATATGGAGGACCAGCCTATTACCTATGATGAAGTTGTAATATGGAGGACCAGCCTATTACCTATGATTGTGGAGGACCAGCCTATTACCTATGATGGGTGATCAAATATAAGGACCAGCCTATTACCTATGAAAGTGACAAAATATGGAGGACCAGCCTATTACCTATGATGGTGTGATGTAATATGGAGGACCAGCCTATTACCTATGATGGTGTGATGTAATATGGAGGACCAGCCTATTACCTATGATGGTGTGAAGTAATATGGAGGACCAGCCTATTACCTATGATGGTGTGATGTAATATGGAGGACCAGCCTATTACCTATGATGGTGTGATGTAATATGGAGGACCAGCCTATTACCTATGATGTAAACTACAACATAAATAACTTCAAATGTTTTACTTCAAATTTAACCAATCGTTTGCAATCATGACTTGAGTGATTCAAGTAAACCAATGTTTTGGAAATACATAACGCCATCTAACCAAATAATCAAAGCTATACAGTATGCAGTTATCTTAGCCAGCCAGCTAACGTTAGCTATTTAGCCAAATAGCAATTAGCCTAACCAGTGTAGCCAACCAGCACGGAGACCATTTACAACCAAACTAACAAAACCGAAACGTATTTGCAGATCAAAAGATCAGAGACATAGAGAATGATGGACAAAATTAATATTCAGACGTCATTGATCACGTGATACAGGCATCGACACACTGCTTGAAGTTTACTGTTTAGCGATTTGGACACGTGCCTCGTTGCTCCGGTATCAAACCTAACATCCCTACCGAAAAGTTGACAAAACAAATAGGAGCAACCATGTTAATTTCCTCTCTTGTTTTGTGCCCACGGCAACAAGGCACCAGAGCCTACCCTGCTATCGGGTTCCCACTACACAACCACACAGTTCATGAAAAGCAGGAGGTGAAGCTTGAGTTAGATATCGACCAAGTGTGACCATCCTGGTCCCTCAAGTCAGTGAGTCAACACAGGAAGGTGCAATGGATGGAGTTCATTTATTTCCAAAGCTGCAATGATGGGACACACACAGTATGGATGAATGATCAGTAATGACGGGATATAAATACCACTCCCACAGCAATTCTACATTAATCTGCCCTGGAAATATACTAACAAAAAAACAGTTGAAATGTCTATCAAAGTCATTGTGATCGTATAGTGGATTTAACAATTCCTACTAATTCCAAATGTACTATATTCACAACATCAGAATATCGCGTCATCCGTTTTAGTATCACAATATATCAAATTGACATGGAAAATTACTCAATGTCCCCCTCAGGTGGCGAAGAAGTATAATACACCTAAACTAACAAAACCGGGCTGATAAACTGGCTGGTGTTCATGAGTTTATAAAACATATACTTTTGTCATAAATTACCCTTGTCAGCTCGGGGATTTGAACTTGCAACCTTTCGGTTACTAGTTCAATGCTCTAAACACTAGGCTACCCTGCCGCCCCCACAGTGTGGATGAACGATCAGTAGTGAACAGGGTAAAAATAGCACTCCTAAAGATGCATTTTCCAGTTAGATACCAACTGAAAGAGGGATCTTTAGCATAGAACCCACATGGAAAACAGAGATTTGGAAAATAACATATAAAGAGGCTTATTTGACGCCAAACCAACAACAGTAGTTTCTAAAACATCAATTGCTAATGTGTGATTTAAAACGTGGATTTTATGATGTAATGTCAATTTTATACATTTCTATCCCAGGACCACTCAATTTTCAAATTCTCCATAAATCTGCTGTGGATTACCCAGAATCCCACGCCTTTATCACAGGTGAATGCGGGGCAGCGGTCTAAGGCACTGTTCTAAATTAATTGCCTCGTTAAATAGAGGATACAAAATTTTAAACATGTAACTTGTTAATGTTACACTGGCAAACAAACTCAGTAGCACAGAGAAGATCATCCATATTTAGAAATACTGCATTGTGGGTAGTTTGGAAGAGTCACAAAATAAGTTATAAATATGTAATAACGCAAAAACATTGTTTGTACTTATAGGTAACCATATCGTGATTACAACTAGCTTACTAAGTCTTTAACCACACTGTATTGTTACACTGGTGAGTAAAAACTCATGCTTCCTACACTTTAACTTGTTATCTGAAGATAAAATCTACATTTTACTCAACTGCGTTACCCACTCCAGTCAGCAGATGGCGGTCTGGGAATTTATGGTTATGCTGCTGGTGTGACGTATAATGTAGTGGACGGAACTCTTCTTTCAACAGCAGCAACAGTTAGTCAGCCACCTCGGTAGCTTGCTAGACAAAATAGCCGAAACAATACATTACTTTAGAGGCTTTAGTGTATATTAGCCACTGTGTTTTAAACCCACTTCTATCGTCTAGTTAGTTATCCGATTTAATTTCATATTTACGGTGTTGTTATTATTCAGCTAGCGGGCTGGATAAGTTAGCATTAGCCTAGCTAGCTAACATCTCCGACCATGCGGTCACTAAGCTACTCTCCTTCTAATGAAGAGAAGGATATCACAGTAAATCAAGAAGTAGGGAGTGGGGCCGTTACTGTGAAAGAAGAGGAGGACGCGTTCAGAGTGAAAGACGAGGAAGATATCACAGTAGAGAGTGGGGCCGTTACTGTGAAAGAAGAGGAGGACGTTCAGAGTGAAAGAGGAGGATGAAAGTAAAAGGAGAGGAGGATGCAGTTTATGGCGTGAAAGAGGAGGGGGAGGAGATGACTGTTACATCGAAAAAGGAGGAGGAGGAAGAGAAGGAACCTGGATATCTGGGCCCGGTTTCCCAAACGCATCTTAAGGCATCCAATGGTTCTAACGATGAATTTAGCCATAAGATGGTTTTGAGAAACCGTTCCCTGATTAACACTAGTAAGTACTGTCTTAACAACAGAGGCACAAACTCTGCAGTTGAATTGATGTTTGGTGTTAAGGGGGAAATCTGCAATTGCTACATCCATATTGTGACTTTTAAATTATTTATTTACAGCCATTGATTCTTGAAGAATATAACACATGCCTCATGAGCTGAGTTCAACTGTTGTACCCCATCAGAACCCCAAATAATATTTTTTTACTATAATGTTTAGAAACAATGTAAATCAACACTGTATAGCAGTTAAGAACAAATTCTTATTTTCATTAACGGACTAGGAACAGTGGGTTAATTGCCTGTTCAGGGGCAGAACGACAGATTTGTACCATGTCAGCTCGGGGATATGAACTTGCAACCTTCCGGTTACTAGTCCAACGCTCTAACCACTAGGCTACCCTGCCGCCTCAACATGGTTAAAACTATAATGTTGATATCATGGATGGTCAGTCCTTGCATCCATAGGTCTGTCTGTAGTTACATTTCTCCAACCCCATAATCTTTTATTACCAAAATAGTGGTGGAATGACAGATTTGTTATTGTTTGAACTGCAGATTGCTGGGTTGTGTGTTTTTTTTTAAACAGCAACAAAATGGCTGCCCAGAGACTTGGTTAACAGCTGAGGGATGGGGGAAGGAGAAGTGTAACCACTCTCAAATTCATAGAGAACGATATTGAAGAAACCTTAACCCAACACCTAGCGACCTCGTCAAGAAGTTCAGACATCTTGGCGTAACAGTTATAAGGTGTTGACTTGACAGTCGCTGGACCCAGGTTTGAGTTCAGCTCAGGGCCTCTCCCTGAATTCACTACACTATGAATACAATTGGCCATCCATGAGGTCATATGATAATTTAACCAGTTTTCTAGGCTATATAGTATATTCTAGAATTCATCCATGATGTCATAATGATAGTTTAACCAGGTTTCATAATGTATATTCTCTCATTTTGTCTGTTTGAAACCTATGAGTTTTCTAAGTGGGGATATTGGTGGCTGACTAAATACTTTTTTGCCCCACAGTATGTCATGCAACAACAACCAAAGTGCTTCTTCGTTCATTACAGGTATATTTGTTGTTAGGTGAAGTTGTGGGCCAATATGGCAAACAGTGTACAAACCCTCATTGTCAGGTTGATGGAAAAGCCAAAAAGCATTTTACTGGTTGAAGTGTTTTTTGATTTGCGATGATGACACAAACATTATATTAAGCAGGACATTCAATCGATCCTTACAATTAACACCCAAAGTAGTGTGAAATGCTCTCATAAGCAACCTGGAAATGGAGGTTACTTCCCTGAGTTTTCCCCCATTCACATTCAGAATACATTGTGAAAAACAAATCTTTGCTCACCATTTTTGCTCCTGGCAGATATACTACATCCATAACTAGTGGTTTCCTCATTACCAGATATACTACATCCATAACTAGTGGTTTCCTCATTACCAGATATACTACATCCATAACTAGTGGTTTCCTCATTACCAGATATACTACATCCATAACTAGTGGTTTCCTCATTACCAGATATACTACATCCATAACTAGTGGTTTCCTCATTACCAGATATACTACATCCATAACTAGTGGTTTCATAACTAGTGGTTTCCTCATTACCAGATATACTACATCCATAACAGTGGTTTCCTCACTACATCCATAACTAGTGGTTTCCTCATTCATTACTACATCCATAACTAGTGGTTTCCTCATTACCAGATATACTACATCCATAACTAGTGGTTTCCTCATTCATTACATCCAGATATACTACATCCATAACTAGTGGTTTCCTCATTACCAGATATACTACATCCATAACTAGTGGTTTCCTCATTACCAGATATACTACATCCATAACTAGTGGTTTCCTCATTACCAGATATACTACATCCATAACTAACATTACCAGATGGTACTACATCCATAACTAGTGGTTTCCTCATTCCAGATATACTACATCCATAACTAGTGGTTTCCTCATTACCAGATATACTACATCCATAACTAGTGGTTTCCTCATTACCAGATATACTACATCCATAACTAGTGGTTTCCTCATTACCAGTTTCCATAACAGTGGTTTTCACCAGTTATACTACATCCATCAGAAATACTGCTCTATCAGACATCCCATCCACTAGTGGTTTCCTCATTACCAGTGTCACGGTGCTGACTTTTGCCCAATACCTGCAGCAAATGCCTCTACCCCGTCTTCTGGCAGGGCAGAGTACTTTAGGATTTTAGTTACTGCGGTGTAACAAGGGCCTAGCCGTGCGGCCCTACCAACCCTTCTATTTCTTCGTAATGGCCCTTCGCGTGAGTTGGGTTTGTTCCTTCGTTCACTCCCTTATTTTCTGGTCTAGTATGAGGTCTTGGATAGATATACTCCTATTTAAATATTCTGAGTGTTATGGATTCCTCCTATAATTCCTTACTTTCAAGTTTCTTTACCTCTGTATATATCAATACCTAATAACTTCTTCTATTGGTTATTATGCTCGTCAGCTAGTAGTCACTTGGAAACTAGAATTGGTATATGTTTTGACTCTCTTAAAGATATATTATTGTCCACACCATGAAATATTCTTTAGTTCAATCACTTATCCTATAACCAGGGTCACTTTCTGTTCAGTGAGAGTGTCAAAGCTGTTTGCTCTCCAGATCGTTAATCTGGCCTAGTTGTCAAAGTTTCAAGCTTTTATTAACTTCTTGGATATAGGGGGCGCTATTTTAATTTTTGGATGAAAAACATTCCCGTTTTAAACAAGATATTTTGTCACGAAAAGATACTCGACTATGCATATAATTGACAGCTTTGAAAGGAAACACTCTGACGTTTCCAAAACTGCAAAGATATTGTCTGTGAGTGCCACAAAACTGATGTTACAGAAAAAAAACCAGATAAAAATACAATCAGGAAGTGCCACATTTTTTGAAACGCCTCATGCCAATGATTCCTTATATGGCTGTGAAGGGCTAGGAGTCAGCTTAGTTTTCCACGTTTTCCCCAAGGTGTCTGCATCATTGTGACGTATTTGTAGGCATATCATTGGAAGATTGACCATAAGAGACTACATCTACCAGGTGGTTGTTTGACTTTTACAAAGTAGTCCTCCGTCGCAATTATTGATTTTAATCTCCAGCATTTCTGCGTAGAAGGTACCAAATGGCCCGCAGCAGTATTTTTCCGTTTGCTTCTGATGAGAAGCCAACTGCCACCACTGATAGATTATCGAATAGATATTGAAAAACACCTTGAAGATTGATTCTAAACAACATTTGCCATGTTTCTGTCGATATTATGGAGCTAATTTGGAAAAAAGTTTGGCGTTGTAAGTGACTGCATTTTCCTTTTTCATTTTCTTTTTCATCAAACGTGATGAACAAAACAGAGCTATTTTTTTTTTGAAAAAATGAACATTTGCTATGTAACTAACTAAGAGCCTCGTCATTGAAACATTTTGAGTTCTTCAAAGGTAAATGATTTTATTTGAATGCTTTTCTTGTTTTTGTGAAAATGTTGCCTGCTGAATGCTAGGCTTAATGCTAGGCTATCAATACTCTTACACAAATGCTTTTGATTGAAAAGCATATTTTGAAAATCTGAGATGACAGTGTTGTTAACAAAAGGCTAAGCTTGTGTTGGAATATATTTATGTCATTTCATTTGAGATTTTCATGAGTAGGAAACGTTGCGTTATGGTAATGAGCTTGAGGCTATGATTACGCTCCCGAATACGGGATTGCTCGACGCTAGAGGTTAAGTCACTCTGTTTTTTGTCTTATACACATTATTACAATGGTTCTACAGTTTCCTAATACATCAATAATGCTCAATCAATCCTTAATGCTTTAAGCTCTGCCAGATAATATTGCAAAACTTTAAATGCGTTGACACTTCTAACAATATTGACTAAATAGGAAAAATAGTTCAATTACCTTAAATGCTCATCCCCTTGGTCACTTTCCTGTAATTGGTATTCTCACAGCACTAACACTAGATTCCGAATTCCAATATCTTAATACACTTCCAACTCTGTGTATGGACTCAATATATTGTAACCGGTACTTGGCTGTGTCCTTGTATTGCTAATCACATCTGTACCTGATGTCTCACTGTGTGACTGCCGCTCTGTCTGTGATCAAGAGGTGTCTAGACCCCTGTGTTTCAGAGACTCAGTTTCGGGTTCACAAAGTTCAACCAAGTAGCTTCAGATAGTGATCCAATAAGTACTTAGGCAAAATTATCCGGTTCTCAAATATTGTTCTAGTCTAACAAAAAGCATATATCCTAATACTATTCACTTCCAACTCTGTGCATAGACTCAATATATTGTAACTGGTACTTGGCTGTTTCCTTGTATTGCTAATCACATCTGTACTTGATGTCTCACTGTTTGACTGCCGCTTTGTCTGTGATCAAGAGGTGTCAAGACCCCTGTGTTTCAAATATTGTTCTAGTCTAACAAAAAGCGTATAGTGCAATAGTAAATTTACCTATGATGACTCCATAGATCTGTCTCATATGTCAGTGAGGACATGCCTCTCTTATGATCTCTGTTCTCTTATATACCTTTTTACAGGGGAAGGAGTTTCTGGAGCTTGCTAAACCACACTTTCACACTGACACTGCCCTGCTGATTGCTTACACTGGTGCTTACTCGGGGACTGTAGATTGCTTACACTGAGTGCTTACACTGGGACAGTAGATTGCTTATTATGTCATCTTAGACCTGTGTCTAAATGGAAGCTTCTTATTCTAAATCTAGGTCATGCACTACTAACTCCCATTCTGCTGCTTCCGTGTTACTGTTGGCTGATTCTACTTAATGATACCAGCTGGTTGTTTCTACCACTTGAGGCGGCGTAGGTGGCATGTCAAGCGTCAGCTGGGAGAAGTCTATGATAGGTATCTCCTCTGCTTCCCCCTGTTGTCCAGTTTCTGCAGGTGTGGTCCATGGTTCCATGAGGTCCTGTGAATGCCCTGTGTTGCTGTCCCCATTGCTTGATGGAGTGGGCAGATTCTTTTCATCTCTTGTCACACCAGATATACGACATCCATAACTAGTGGTTTCCTCATTAGCATGGAGGAGTTTATGCAATCAAATTGCCCTCGTGCCGCAATTTTAGAAAACACAAAGGGGCCTGTATTGTAGACCAAAAGTCTTCTACCACACTGCTTAGAGTTTCAACAACATGAATAACTTATTTCTAGTCTACAATCTTAGATGTTACTACTAATGTGAAAACAAGACAAAATATGACTTCTTGCTCATTTTAAGACAATTTTAACATTCATTACAGACATCAATTGTTGTACAACATCATGGCTATGCTGTTGGCATCAACCTTTACCCTGGATTATCGCTGTTGTGGGCCTTTAATCATCTGTCTGACTTTGTTGTTCACACAGGAGAGAGACGTGACTATCGTGGATCCTCTGGGGAGCCTCAACAACCTCATGATGCTGAGGAGACAGAGAAGAGTCTCTCCAGATCAGAACACCTCAATAAACACCCACAGAGACCCACAGGGAAGAGAACTCACTGCTGCTCTGACTGTGGGAAGAGATTCACATCATCAGGCATTAAAATTCATCAGAGAACACACACAGGAGAGAAACCTTATAGCTGTGATCAATGTGGGAAGAGTTTTGTTCATCTGGCCATCTGACTCAACACCAGAGAACACACACAGGAGAGAAACCTTATAGCTGTGATCAATGTGGGAAGAGTTTTACTTCATCTGGCTCTCTGAAAGTACACCAGAGAACACACACAGGAGAGAAACCTTATAGCTGTGATCAATGTGGGAAGAGTTTTACAACATTAATCTCTCTGAAAGTACACCAGAGAACACACACAGGAGAGAAACCTTATAGCTGTGGTCAATGTGGGAAGAGTTTTGTCGATCTGGAGATCTGACAGTGCACCAGAGAACACACACAGGAGAGAAACCTTATAGCTGTGATCAATGTGGGAAGAGTTTTATCTGGCCTTTACACCAGAGAACACACACAGGAGAGAAACCTTATAATCTGAGCCATCTGACTCAGTACACCAGAGAATACACACAGGAGAGAAACCTTATAGCTGTGATCAATGTGGGAAGAGATTTGATCTGACAATCTGACTCTGGCCATATCTGACTCTACACCAGAGAACACACACAGGAGAGAAACCTTATAGCTGTGATCAATGTGGAACACACACAGGAGAGAAACCTTATAGCTGTGGTCAAGAGTTTTACACCAGAGAACACACACAGGAGAGAAACCTTATAGCTGTGATCAATTTGGCAATCTGAGTCTGACTCAACACCAGAGAACACACACAGGAGAGAAACCTTATAGCTGTGATCAATGTGGGAAGAGATTTGCTACATCTGCAGCTGACTCTACACCAGAGAACACTCTACAGCTGTGATCAATGTGGGAAGAGTTTTAGTCAATCTAGCAATCTGACTCTACACCAGAGAACACACACAGGAGAGAAACCTTATAGCTGTGATCAATGTGGGAAGAGATTTGCTACATCTGCAGCCTGACTCTACACCAGAGAACACACACAGGAGAGAAACCTTATAGCTGTGATCAATGTGGGAAGAGTTTTAGTCGATCTGGAGATCTGACAGTACACAAGAGAATACACACAGGAGAGAAACCTTATAGCTGTGTCAATGTGGGAAGAGATTTACTATATCTGGCCATCTGACTCAACACCAGAGAACACACAGGATTGAAATCTCATAGCTGTGACCAGAGATAATCTGATAAAAGATCTCTGATCAAATATTAGAAAATACATACATGAAGTAGTTGTTTCATGATTTCAATGAATTAATGTCACAATGTAGAATTTTTTAACATTGTAGTAGGAGTATTGTAATGATTTCACAATGTAGAAGCCTAAACGTGTGCCCACTTATGAATTGATATCAACATGTTATGGATATTAGCCTGATATAGCCTAATGGGAAAAATCCAGGCTCTGAAATGGAAGAGTACTATTTATGTGATTTAACAAAAATTGACAAACTAAAAAAGAGTTCTGATCAAATCAAATTTATTTATAAAGCCCTTCTTATATCAGCTGATATCTCAAAGTGCTGTACAGAAACCCAGCCTAAAACCCCAAACAGCAAGCAATGCAGGTGTAGAAGCACGGTGGCTAGGAAAAACTCCCTAGAAAGGCCAAAACCTAGGAAGAAACCTAGAGAAGAACCAGGCTATGAGGGGTGGCCAGCACTTTTCTGGCTGTGCCGGGTGGAGATTATAACAGAACATGGCCAAGATGTTCATAAATGACCAGCATGGTCAAATAATAATAATCACAGTAGTTGTCGAGGGTGCAACAGATCAACACCTCAGGAGTAAATGTCAGTTGGCTTTTCATAGCCGATCATTAAGAGTATCTCTTCCGTTCCTGCTGTCTCTAGAGAGTTGAAAACAGCAGGTTTGGGACAGGTAGCACATCCGGTGAACAGGTCAGGGTTCCATAGCCGCAGGCAGAACAGTTGAAACTGGAGCAGCAACACGGCCAGGTGGACTGGGGACAGCAAGGAGTCATCGTGCCAGGTAGTCCTGAGGCCTGGTCCTAGGGCTCAGGTCCTCCGAGAGTGAGAAAGAAAGAATTAGAGAGAGCATACTTAAATTCACACAGGACACCGGATAAGACAGGAAAAGTACTCCAGATATATCAAACTGACCC